>NW_026600918.1:0-99362 GCF_029448725.1 Salvelinus fontinalis
TATGTAAGAGCCTTTTTGGGAGCAGGGGATTTACACATAACCTCAGACATGCACCCTTTTCCATACATTTTTCAGTGTAATCAATACAAAAACGGTCTACAGTCAATCATTTCAAGGCTAGGCCTATAGCGAAAGAAATTTACTTACTTTTCGGGCCTCGTCGCTGTCCATGCTACAGGTCTAGTCTACGTTGGTCTCCAAAATGAGCCGGTAAAACATCGTACTTCATCTGAGGTTGCCAAAGCTTGAATGCTACTGAATATTAAACTGGCTTAGAAATAAGAATGAAGAGAAATTCCAAAATACAATTGAAATTATTGCGTCACAATACCAGGCAGCCGTTGGCAGTGTACCCATGAGTTTACCAGTCAATTTCCAGGGTTAGAGTTCCAAGCCCATTCTATTCATTCTTATTTCTGTGAGCCCAGGCCTACCCCCATTATGGTGTAATTTGCAGTCCACATCATTAAGCATAAATCATAGACCACAGACGCTGAGACGCACTATTTTGCTGAAAATATATAGATTTTACCCTTTGGTGTAAACTATACAGTACCAGTCAGAAGTTTGGATGCACCCACTCATTCAAGGGTTTTTCTTTATTTTTACTATGTTCTACATTGTAAAATAGTGAAGACATCAAAACTATGAAACACATATGGATTCATGTAGTAACCAAAAAAGTGTTAAACAAATCAAAATATATTTTATATTTGAGATTCTTCAAAGTAGCCACCCTTTGCCTTGATAACAGCTTTGCACACTCTTGGCATTCTATCAGCCAGCTTCACCTGGAATGCTTTTCCAACAGTCTTGAAAGAGTTCCCACATATGGTGAGCAATTGTTGGCTGCTTTTCCTTCACTCTGCGGTCCAATTAATCTCAAACCATCTCAATTGGGTTGAGATCAGGTGATTGTGGAGGCCAGGTCATCTTGTGCATCACTCCATCACTCATCTTGGTCAAATAGCCCTTACACAGCCTGGAGGTGGGTTAGGTCATTGTCCTGTTGAAAAACAAATGACACTCCCACTAAACACAGACCAGATGGGCTGGCGTATCGCTGCAGAATGCGGTGGTAGCCATGCTGGTTAAGTGTGCCTTGAACTCTAAATAAAGCAAAGCACACCCACACCATCACACCTCCTCCTCCATGCTTCACGGTGGAAATCACACATGCAGAAATCATCCGTTCACCTACTCTGCGTCTCACAAAGACACGGCCGTTGGATCCAAGAATCTCAAATCGCAGGCTGTCAAATCAAAAGGCACTCCTTCGATAAAGTTGTTTTTGACTAAAATGAAAACATGTCATTTTCACAAGGTTGTGGAGTAACATGTTCAACTACTTATTATTGGCTCGAATTCTGGGTTGTGCCTTTAGATTGACAAAATTAACAACCAATGCAAGAATTTTCCACTTCTCAAACCCTCGCCCTGGTCTTCTTGGTTTGATTCACAAGCATTCAAGAAAGTCTTGTGATGTTGCTCCTCTTGGTTCAGAAATTCTGATGTAACATTAAGCCTGTTAGAAGACATTTACAGGAAAAATGTACAGGAATCCTAGACTCTCAGCCTGTATCTTTGGTGCTAAGCTATCAATGCTAGTTAGCTAAGTATCTAAACCTGCTGCATCTGAAATAACTATTGTTTAACGTTAAATACAGCCTCAGTGACTGTTCAAGCAAACAACACTGGAGGCCTATTGGAACTAATAAAAAGTATAAGGTTTACAAGTAATTAAATACAAAAAATATAGGCTATTTGGAAAGGAAACAATGGCTGCAACTTCGGTCGGTGATGGTGGGAGTGGTTTTGCCGAATGGACCCATACGAGTTTGAGCCTTGAAAAATAGAAAATTATTGAGTAACTACTCTCATTCTACAGGTTTTTAAGCATCTAGTTACAGACGTTAGACTAAGACATCCAGAGGAACACATAGCAGGGAGCTCCAATATGATCAGGAAACTAGACCGGTTATATAGATCGCTGAAAATGACTGTCAATCATTTCTTGTATTAGTCATCTCAGGGATGGTACATGAAAAATGTAGCAGAAGCAATTTCCGGTTTAGCTCCTCACTAAACAGTCTATAGACATGAAATCAGAAAATTACACAACTGAGTAGGACAAAATAAAACCACCAAAACTCGCAATCGAAAAAAAAACTGGCAGGGAAAGCAAAGATCCAAGTCATCTACCCAAAGGTAGTAACTGCAGGCAAGAGCGAAATCGATTCAATAGGGTTGGTTGTTTGAAAAGTTAAAATGAAAGACTATTTTTAAATTAGTTTTCAAATAATTTGTTCTGCTTTTAAATTAGTTCTGCTCCTTTTGTTTACAAATCTACAAACGATTCTCTCAACATCCATCACTTCTCTCATTCTTCACATTTTCAACTTTATTTCTGATGTTTACGATTTATTTCATTTTGAATTCAATACTTAAGGCGTGAAATTGACCCCATATTTTTCCCCCAAACAATATACAATATTGTTGCATTCCCTCCCCACCCCCATAACATCATAATAAACATCAAGGGTGTTTTACTAAGACATATGCAATGTACACAACTGAAAACTGCTCCCAAAAAAACATGACACTGCCCTTGCCACCAAACTATACTTGATTTTCAGCACAGGGAAAGACCTCAAATTAAAAATATATTTATGTGATCAAGACAAAGGAGATGATTGTGGACTACAGGAAAAAGAGGACCTTCAGCAGTGAGGTAATGAGAGCCGCTACCTGACCAAAGCCCCGGATAAACCTCCGGTAGTAGTTGGCAAACCCTAGGAACCGCTGTACTTCCTTTACCATGGTGGA
The DNA here is from genome assembly GCF_029448725.1 of Salvelinus fontinalis. Lineage (NCBI taxonomy): Eukaryota > Metazoa > Chordata > Actinopteri > Salmoniformes > Salmonidae > Salvelinus > Salvelinus fontinalis. The sequence continues at coordinate 2,827 of NW_026600918.1, forward strand.
AGTCGGCCAATTACGCACGGCTGAAATGCGGTCACTCTCCATCTTTATCCCTGAAGTGGAAATGCGGTACCCTAGGAAGGAGACGGACTGTTGGAAGAACAGACATTTCTCAGCCTTGACGTACAGGTTTTGATATGTTTTACACTTTTTTTGGTTACTACATGATTCCATTTGTGTTATTTCATAGTTTTGATGTCTTCACTATTATTCAACAATGTAGAAAATAGTAAAAATAAAGAAAAACCATTGAATGAGTAGGTGTTCTAATAGCAATAAGGCACCTCTGAGGTTTGTGGTATATGTTCAATATACCACCCCTCCTTGGGCCTTATTGCTTAAATAACCCATATCTCTTTTATAACAGGATATTATCATTGACTATAATGAAAATGCATGTATGAATGAGTCTGATTTACCGTTTTCAATGGCAGGTTCACCTTCTGAAGCCGGATGAGGTTCCCAAAGCCTGCTGCGCACCCACCAAGCTCAGTCCCATCTCTGTACTCTTCCACGATGACAACAACAACGTGATACTAAAGAAGCATCGCAACATGGTGGTCAAGACCTATGGATGCCTGTGACACCAGTGGTAGCCCATCTATCTATTCTACAACATTTTAATCAACTTGATTGCTATTGTTCCAAAAGATACAAACAGGGTAATATAACTTGCAACCAGCAGTTGATAGCAATAATCTGTCAATATGCTGATAAATAGTATGTATCTAATATATTGATTTTGAGTCTGAGTGGTATATGAACAACACCCATTGGACTTATAACCATACTTCACTTTTGATTAACTAAACTATTCAAATCTACAGTAATTCAGATAATTACATCCCCCCTTCATGTCATATATTCTGTGACCAATCAAAGCTGTAAAGTACTGTATCATAAATGCAATCAATGCTAAAATTCGACCCTTTTGATGGCTATAATATCTTGTTGAACCAGGAATTTCTCCATGTCTCTTTTAGATGTACTAAACATGGTTTGCAAAACGTACACGTTTTTTTCTTCTTCTTTAATCATACTTTTAACCAGTACAAGTTAGTAACAATGGAAAATGGCAACAACATTTTTTTGGGCCATTTTTGTATGTACAGAGGAACAAACACACAGTGATGTATGGCCTTGTCAACAGATATCTGGAGGACTGTATACTGCTATATTTGTAATAAAATAAACTACACTGAACAAAAAAACGCAACATGTAAAAGGTTGGTCCCATGTTTCATGAGCTGAAATGAAAGATCCCGAAAATGTTCTATAAGCCTAAAAAAAAAAATTGTGAGCATTTCTCCATTGCCAAGATAATCCATCCACATTGAAAGGTGCACCATATCAAGAAGCTAATTAAACAGCATGATCATTACACAGGTGCACCTTTTGCTGGGGACAAAAGGCCACTAAAATGTGCAGTTTTGTCACAACACAATGCCACAGATGTCTGAAGTTCTGAGGGAATGTGCAATTGGTATGCGGACTGCAGGAATGTCCACCAGAGCTGCTGCCAGAGAATTGAATGTTCATTTCTCTACCATAAGTCGCCTCCAACGTCATTTTAGAGAATTTGGCAGTACATCCAACCGACAATTTTCCTGTCCTGCTAGCCATTCAAAATGTAACGATTACTTTTGGGTGTCAGGGAAAATGTATGGAGTATAAAGTACATTATTTTCCTTAGAAATGTAGTAAAGTAAAAGTTGTCAAAACTATAAATAGTAAAGTACAGATACCCCCCAAAACTACTTAAGTAGTACTGAAAGTATTTTTACTTAAGTACTTTACACCACTGTAGGTGCTTCAATAGAGTCTGACGTTCAGGGGTGGTTGGACATATAAGATGGGGTGCTGGTGAGCCCCCATTTTAGGTCGTCACACAAATATTCCCCCACCCATGTCCAGGGGTCTCAGTGTTATGTCCCTTGAAATATATGTACTTTTGGTAATACTTGTGAGTAGGCAACAAATACAATCATCTTAAATTGACATGTTGAATTTTTTTGCCATAGTAAATGGTGTATTGCGCAAATTTCCCTAATGCGGACAGTTTGTGTTACTACCTTACACAAGCTTGCATTTTCACCCTATAAGACAAAATTTTTACCTCAGATTGGTGATGTTAGTCTAAAAGTGTATGGACATCACGATGACATAAGATTGATTGTTTTAATCAGATCAATATCTTAGGTTTTGTACCATTGATTTTTCTAAGCGCTGGGATGCGCAGAACTTAGAACGCAGAGTTAATGAAATGCCCAGGAAATGGCACAGAAAATTTGGGGGTGGTCTTTCCATAAAAGTCAATGGCCACACACCAATACATGGATTTGACAGTCAAACTATTACTTAAATAGCAGTCAACTGTTGTCACCGTTGTTATTCTATAGAGGGTCGTGATTCGTTTAGGTTAACTAACAAAAAAAGTGGTCTGGTCCCTTTTCCATGATGGAAGCCTCCCGAAATCAACATCCACTATTCCAAAATATAGATATAAGCCTTCAAGTACTCATCTAACCAATTTCTTCAGGGCCAGCTAGGCCCCCTGTCGCCCCCCAAGCGCCCTGAATCCCAACCCCCATAAGAAGAAGCCCAAATACGACCTGCCATTGCCCAGTATACATACAAGGTCAGGGGACAACACTGTTTTTTTGTCTTGTAGTTAAACTTGTTCTATGCACAGTTTAAAGGGATAGTTCATCCCAATTACAAAATTACTTAAGTCGCGTTTACATTTCATTTGAAATCCAATGCATCCAAAGTGTACATTAGTCTTTCCTGGTTCATGACATATTTTTTGGTCCCTTTCGGATCACAGCCATGTCAACAGTGGGCGTCAGGCTTGTAAGAGACATGAATTATATGTGAGATTCAGTGAACAAGGCTGGAAGGTGAGATTCTATCTCTCTTAACTACTCATTGTACTGAATAGATAATCATGAGCTAACATTGTACCACCTTATTTGCTGTAACACACAGTTAGTATTTTTTAGGGAAGCAAGGCATTTGTGTAGGATGTGCATTGTAGAGTATGTTCTTTGCATTCTTTATCATGTATTTCTCATAGAAAGAGTCTATTCATCTAATCTTGTCATTCGATTTCTATGGTGTTTCTCTCCATTAGGACTGGGTATTGGCTCCTACGGGTTACTCTGCCTTCTACTGTGATGGAGAATGCCTCTACCCTCTGTGTTCCTGCATGAACTCCACCACCCACACTATGATCCAACTAGTGGTCAGTATGCACTACTACACCCTCTCTCACATGAACGCTAACATTACTGGTTTCAATGGGAAAGATGGTAGATGGTTCAGACATTAATGGCAAATATAAAAAACTAAGATACCCAAGTTACTGGAGTCTACAATGGCAGACTGTTAATGTAGAGTAGGAATAGTGAGAAGTAACATTCAAGGCTGAAGCAATTATCCCCTCTAGTGGTATACTTTATACTGTACCAGGTTACTACACACTGATAATACAAAACATTGAGGACACCTGCTCTTTCCATGACATAGACTGACCAAGTGAAAGCTATGATCCCTTATTGATGTCACTTGTTGAATCCACTTCAATCAGTGTAGATGAAGGGGAGTTAAAGAACAATTTTAAAACCTTGAGAGAATTGAGACATGGATTGTGTGTGTCATTCAGAGGGTGAATGGGCAAGAAAAAAGATTTAACTGCCTTTGAACAGGGTATGGTAGTAGGTGCCAGGCGCACTGGGTTAAGTGTGGCCAAGGCTTTTGACTCTGTCAATCACCACATCCTCATCGGCAGACTAGACAGCCTTGGTTTCTCTAATGATTGCCTCGCCTGGTTCACCAACTACTTCTCTGATCGAGTTCAGTGTGTCAAATCGGAGGGTCTGTTGTCCGGGCCTCTGGCAGTCTCTATGGGGGGGCCACAGGGTTCAATTCTTGGACCGACTCTCTTCTCTGTATACATCAATGATGTCGCTCTTGCTGCTGGTGAGTCTCTGATCCACCTCTACGCAGACGACACTATTCTGTATATTTCTGGCCCTTCTTTTGACACTGTGTTAACAACCCTCCAGGCGAGCTTCAATGCCATACAACTCTCCTTCCGTGGCCTCCAATTGCTCTTAAATACAAGTAAAACTAAATGCATGCTCTTCAACCGATCGCTGCCTGCACCTGCCCGCCTGTCCAACATCACTACTCTAGACGGCTTTGACTTAGAATATGTGGACAACTACAAATACCTAGGTGTCTGGTTAGACTGTAAACTCTCCTTCCAGACTCACATCAAACATCTCCAATCCAAAGTTAAATCTAGAATTGGCTTCCTATTCCGCAACAAAGCATCCTTCACTCATGCTGCCAAACATACCCTTGTAAAACTGACCATCCTACCAATTCTCGACTTCGGTGATGTCATTTACAAAATAGCCTCCAATACCCTACTCAATAAATTGGATGCAGTCTATCATAGTGCCATCCGTTTTGTCACCAAAGCCCCTTACACTACCCACCACTGCGACCTGTACACTCTCGTTGGCTGGCCCTCGCTTCATACTCGTCGCCAAACCCACTGGCTCCAGGTCATGTACAAGACCCTGCTAGGTAAAGTCCCCCCTTATCTCAGCTCGCTGGTCACCATAGCAGCACCTACCTGTAGCACGCGCTCCAGCAGGTATATCTCTCTGGTCACCCCCAAAACCAATTCTTCCTTTGGCCGCCTCTCCTTCCAGTTCTCTGCTGCCAATGACTGGAACGAACTACAAAAATCTCTGAAACTGGAAACACTTATCACCCTCACTAGCTTTAAGCACCAGCTGTCAGAGCAGCTCATAGATTACTGCACCTGTACATAGCCCATCTATAATTTAGCCCAAACGACTACCTCTTTACCTAATGTATTCATTTATTTATTTTTGCTCCTTTGCACCCCATTATTTCTATCTCTACTTTGCACTTTCTTCCACTGCAAACCAACCATTCCAGTGTTTTTTTGTTACTTGCTATATTGTATTTACTTCGCCACCATGGCCTTTTTATATTTTTATTTTGTTTGCCTTCACCTCCCTTATCTCACTTGCTCACATTGTATATAGACTTATTTTTCACTGTATTATTGACTGTATGTTTGTTCTACTCCATGTGTAACTATGTGTTGTTGTATGTGTCGAACTGCTTTGCTTTATCTTGGCCAGGTCGCAATTGTAAATGAGAACGTGTTCACAATTTGCCTACCTGGTTAAATAAAGGTGAAATAAATAAAATAAGTGTCAAGAACTGCAACACTGCTGGTTTTTTCATGCTCAACAGTTTCCCATGTGTATCAAGAATGGTCCACCACCCAAAGGACGTCCAGCCAACTTGACACATGGGCCAGCATCCGTGTGAAACGCTTAGGGCAGCTTGTAGTCCATGCCCCGACGAATTGAGGCTGTTCTGAGGGAAAAGGGTGTGCAACTCAATATTAGGAAGATGTTCCTAATGTTTTGTGCACTCAGTGTATGTAGTCCTAAATGTTTTTAAATAGTACACTATCACAACCCACAGTACAAAACCATATAAAGTGTGGGCCTGTAGTATCTGTAAATCAACTAAACGTTTTTTTAAATTTCCATATGCAGAAAGTAAAGCATCATTGTTCATGTAATAATCTAATATTAGCATTATAACTCTAGGAAGAGGAAATGGTCATAAAATCAAATAAATGAAAAGACGGAAACCAAAATGTTTTTGAACTACAACTTGTTTTATTTAAAAATGTCAAATTCAGTGCAAAGTAATGTAGTGCATTGGTGTCTAGATCCCTGTTGGGTGGCAAAGTGTCACAAGAATCCTGTGGGGAGAGAAAACAAGAGAATACATTAAATTAATGGGTGTTAACTAATCAGGGCACAACAAAGCACTTCAAGTCCTCAATTCCTTCAAAAGAGAGAAGGAGAAAGGAGTATGGTCCCTGCAGTAGGACTACATGCTGGCCATGAGGTTCTCCAAGTGGTACTCCAGGAGGCTGGAGAGCTCAGTGACCAGAGACTCTGGGTTAAAGTACCAGGCCAGCTGCTGGCCAAACATGTCATCTAGCAGAGCCATCAGCCCGCCCTGAAGAGAACACCACACAACACATAGAAAATGGCTCTGAGTTACTAGCTAATCAAGAGGAGAGAGAAAATTAGAAATACTCCCCCTAAAATGGCATTGGAACCTGGTTAACCATGAATAAGGAAGTAAAAAGGAAGTACACTTAAGAATATGGAAGTAAAAAGAAGTAATCTCTTTACTCTTACATTGAGCAGCAGCAGGTATCTGTCAGCCTCTGGCTCCATGTTGGCAGCAGTGGGCAGGAAGGAGTACAGGAGAGCGTACAGACGCTCCACGAACCCACCAGGGTGCTAAAGGAAACAAAGGAGGAGAAAAGAGGAGAGAATAGAAGAGAAGAGGAATTTAAGTGAAACTGCTAATAGAGATATCAAAACATGTACCAGTGAGATGCTACTTACCACCATCAGGGACTTCTGAGCTGTCATTAACCCAAACAGCACCAGCTCAAAGAGGACATCTATCATGTTCACATGATGGATCTAGGACAAGAAAACACGTTTGGAGAAAATAGGAATGATTTCATATAGATCAGCTACTGTGATGTATAAAAGACATGCATGTGGAAGAACTCAGTGAGACTTGAAAGAGTTAATGAACTCACCTTTGCCTCAGCCAGCTCCCTCTCAATGTCATTCCGCTTGGAGGGGTCACTCAGGTAGTCCACAAAGTCCTTATAGGTACGGATGAACTTGGCCTCGTCCTATGACAAAGAAAAGAGCATCTTAGTGAACAGAACATATATCCCCTCAGGGACGCATTCTTTCCCTTGAAAGAGAATGAGTTAGTGAGTTACCATGTGGTTGGCCTGAACCAGTGCGCCCAGGAGGACCTTTCCCGCCACAAACAGACGGTTCCTGCTCAGGGTGGAACCAAGCAGGGTCTAGGGAAGAGGGAAGAGTTAGGGTGAGACATCTTCCTCTAGGAGACAGAACAAGAAGTCTCAGAGAGAAAAAGAAAAGTGGGTCCACTCACAGTGAAGGCCTGGCGCAGGGAGACGAGCCTCAGGGCGATGTCCTCCACTCTCTTGGTGATAAGGTAGAGGCTGTGAAAGGGAGGGAATGGAGCATGTCAACCATTAGAGTCAATGGGGGATAACAGCATTATGACCACTATCCTTCAGTATCTGACAAGCCCAGACTACACAGACATTTAGAGGAACTCACTTTAGCAGAGGAACCTCCCTCTCCTCAGGCAGCAGGTCCTCCTCCCAGCCCTACGACAACAAAACAAGCATTCAAAATCAGTGACCAATGCAATGACATAACAAACAACCGGTCAATGGAAGGATCTTAATGCTCCTAGTCAATAGTATGTGTGTGTAACGTCTGACCTCATAGCAGTTGTGGCCCTCAGGCTCTGGGTCAGTGAACTGCTGAGTGGTGGGCGTAGAGAAGGAGGCAGCCTCCGACCACGCTGAAGAGGAGAGAAGCCCGTCCAGCCCCATGTGGAGAGTGGCGTACACCACTGAGACATCAGTCTGCTGCTCAAAACACACACAACACACCTGTTTACCACACACACGTTATTAGAAAACACACCAAATCTAATGCAAAAATGTCCAGTAATGTCTAGTCTATATACATAGGAAATCATTTATTTACCTGGTAGCAGCCAAGCGTCACGTCCACAGACGTCTCGTGGCGGAGGTGAGACGCATAGTGGGTCACCCTGCCAGCCACACGCTGACAGAGAGAGAATACATGTTAAGGCCAAATGGAATAAGTGAAGAAAAGCCTAATTTAATACTATTTCAGTAGTATTTACGGCTTACCTGGATCCAAGTGATGGACTGCACTTTGGTGGCACAGTAGGGGATGCCCTCTGGACTAAGCCTGGCTGTCTCCTTGGAGATGGCCCACACCAGTTGAGTCTCCAGGCCTCTCACCCTACTCACGTGGTGCATCCTCACCACCACCTGCTGTTGAGATAAACAACAAGACAACATCAACAAAACCACTTCAGCAATTGCTGTGACACATTTCCATCAAGATCAAATGACTGACAATGTAGATTAGGATTAAAGTAGTTACAAAGACACATACCTGGGATCCCCCACGCATGTAGGTGATGATGGGGCTGATGAACTGGAAAGTTCTCCAAGCTTTAACCACCGGACCGGCATTGTTCTGCACATTACAATACATTCATGTTGGAAACCGTAAACATTGTAACCGTGATGTGACTGTGTGTGTGGGGGGGGGGGGGTCTCTTACCCTGATCACAACAGGCCCACAGTACAGGGGGCTGAACCTAATCGGAATCAACTGCCATTTGCCAGTGGCCTCCTAAAGCAGAAAGCAGACAAGAGATTTGTTTAATATCAAAGAGACACAACTTGAATATCTGGGATATTTTTCAAACATAAAATGGAGAGCCCTCCTCACCATTCACACTTGACCGCGCCTCCACAATTGCTAAAGACTGGGAGATGACGGAACATACAAGTCCGCCAGCCCGCTCAATAACGGAGGGGAGGGAAACATCCAAAGGGGCTGGAGGTGTCACACTCCCTCCTTGGCCATTTCTATCTTGGCTGAGGCAGATCGACGAGACCTCAGTAGCATATTGATTCTCCCGCTTAGGGCTCCTGCTAGAGTCAGGTCCAGGAACAGTTGAAATAGAGCTCACAGCCAGGGAGCAAGGAATGTCACTCCTTCTGTCTAAAAGCTTGATAGAGCATGAGGAGGGGCGGCTGCTGGAGGGGAGGTTGGTGTTGGTCTCTTCGCTGGAGAGTAAGGAGGAGAAAGGGGCCAAGGTCAGTTTGACAGGGATGACATGCCCACGACCTACCACAGCAGATAAGGTTCCAGAGTAGTCAGTGGCAGTAGGTGGTTTAGCAGATTGTAATTTAGCAAGTAGTGGTTTAGCAGATTGTAGTTTAGCAGGTGGTGGTTTAGCAGATTGTGGTTTAGCAGGTGGTGGTTTAGCAGATTGTGGTTTAGCAGATCGTAGTTTAGCAGGTGGTGGTTTGCCAGATTGTGGTTTAGCAGATCGTAGTTTAGCAGGTGGTGGTTTAGTAGGTGGTGGTTTAGCAGATGGTGGTTTAGCAGATGGTGGTTTAGCAGATGGTGGTTTAGCAGGTGACGGTTTAGCAGGTGACGGTTTAGCAGGTGACGGTTTAGCAGGTGACGGTTTAGCAGATGGTGGTTTATCAGATGGTGGTTTAGCACGTGATGGTTTAGCAGGTGGCGGTTTGGCAGATTGGGGCCTGGTAGAACGTGGCCAAGTAGCCAGGAGGTTCTTAGTAGAGATCTGACTGGAGGAAGAGTGTGCTCGTTCCTCACTGGACAGAGAACTGCTGCTACAACAAGTTTTGACTGGTTCTTCAATGGAGATTGGGGAGGACTTACTGTCAGGACTCTGAGTGAGACAGATCACATTGACTTTGGAGAGTAGGGAGGTACAGCTGACAGAGCCCTGGGTTGAATCTTCGTTGGTGTCTTTGCTGATGGAGAGCATACTCTCTGCATCACTTTCTGAAGCTCTCAGCCTTATAAGGTCAACCAAGGCAGGGATCAGGATGCTATTTACCTCCTCCAATACTGAGCTAGTTATGTGCCCAATCATGAGCAGCAAGTCCCTAACAGTAATCTGTATTAATGAAAACAGAAAGGTACATCAACGGAATTGATTAAGATTTACAGTATGTTGGAAATCAAAACACATGTTAATCCATATCCAAAATATTTTTAAAGTAAATATAACAAGTATACCTTTCATTTTTTGTTGTTGCAATTATTCTATATCAAATGTGTGGTCTCCATTGTTGCAACTTAATCATCTTCCTCATCTAGACTTTTTACATTTACCAAAGTGGCAAACGCATATTACATCATATCATCCAAATACAGTGGCAAGACAAAGTATATGAACCCTATTGGAATTATCTGAATTTCTGCATGAATTGGTCATAAAATTAGATTTAATCTTCATCTAAGTCACAACAACAGATTAACACATTCTGCTTAAACTAATAACACACAAATTATTGTATTTCTCTTGTCTCTACTGAATACATCATTTAAACATTCACAGTGTAAGTTGAAAAAAGTATGTGAACCCCGAGGCTAATGACTTCTCCAAAAGCTAATTGGAGTCAGCTAACCTGGAGTACAATCATTGAGACGAGATTGGAGATGTTGGTTAGAGCTGCCTGCCCTAAAAAAACTCACAAAATTTGAGTTTGCTATTCACAAGAAGCATTGTCTGATGTGAACCATGCCTCAAACAAAAGAGATCTCAGAAGACCCAAGATTAAGAATTGTTGACTTGCATAAAGCTGGAAAGGGTTACAAAAGTATCTCTAAAAGCCTTGATGTTCATCACTCCACGGTTACACAAACTGTAGATAAATGTAGAAAGTTCAGCGCTGTTCCTACTCTCCCTAGGAGTGGCCGTCCTGCAAAGATGACTGCAAGAGCACAGCGCAGAATGCTCAATGAGGTTAAGCAGAATCTTAGAGTGTTAGCTGAAGACTTAAAGAAATCTCTGGAACATCCTAACATCTCTGTTGACGAGTCTACGATACGTAAAACACTAAACAAGAATGGTGTTCATGGGAGGACACCATGGAAGAAGCCACCGACTGTCCAAATAAAAACATTGCTGCACGTTTGAAGTTTGCAAAAGAGCATCTGGATGTTCCACAGCGCTACTGGCAAAATATTCTGTGGAGAGATGAAACTAAAATTGTTGTTGTTTGAAAGGAACACACAACACTGTGTGGAGAAAACAAAAGCACAGCACACCAATATCAAAACCTCATCCCAACTGTAAAGTATGGTGAAGGGAGCATCATATCATGGTTTGGAGCTGCTTTGCTGCCTCGGGGTCTGGACAGCTAGCTATCATCAATGGAAAAATGTATTGCCAAGTTAATCAAGACATTTTGTTGGAGAATTTAAGGTTGTTCGCCAATTGAAGCTCAACAGAAGTTGGGTGATGCAACAGGACAACGACCCAAAACACCGAAGTAAATAAACAACAGAATGGCTACAACAGAAGAAAATATGCCTTCTGTAGTGGCCCAGTCAGAGTACTGACCTCAACCCGATTGAGATGCCGTGGCAGGGCCTCAAGAGAGAGCTTCACACCAGACATCCCAAGAATATTGCTAAACTGAAACAGTTTTGTAAAGAGGAATGGTATAAAATTCCTCCTGACCGTTGCGCAGGTCTGATCTGCAACTACAGAAAACGTTGAGGTTATTGCTGCCAAAGTAGGGTCAACCATTTATTAAAACCAAGGGTTCACATAAACTCAGCAAAAAAAGAAACGTCCTCTCACTGTCAACTATATTTATTTTCAGCAAACTTAACTTCTTCTTAATAGGGGGGGGCGCTGTTTTCACTTTGGGGAAAAATCGTGCCCAAATTAAACGGCTTCGTACTCTGTTCTAGATCCTACAATATACATATTATTATTACTATTGGATAGAAAACACTCTGAAGTTTCTAAAACTGTTTGAATTATATCTGTGAGTAAAACAGAAATCATTTGGCAGCAAACTTCCAGACAGGAAGTGAACATTCTGAAAAAGGGGCTCTGTGTCAGGGCCTGCCTATTCAACTGGCTTATATTTATGGATCTGTATGCACTTCATACGCCTTCCACTAGATGTCAACAGGCAGTAGAAGGTTGAATGGGTGTCTAGCTTGATGTGAGGCCGAATGAGAGCTTTTGGAGTAACAGGTCCGCTCTTTTGTCAGTAGTCAGCTGTGCACAAGGGAACCTCACATTGTCTTCTGAAATGCGTTCGGTTTACACGACGAAATGCTCCGGCTCTGATTTTATTGGATACATATGAGAAAAACATCATAAAGTAGGATTTTTCAACCGAGTTTGACCAGTTTATTCAACGTTTATTGGGACTTTTGGAATTTTTCGTTCCAGGCGCAAACATTTCTTGGACACGTGAGCTCCACATGGCTAGCCAAAGTTGCTAATTCGACAGAAGAAATGGACATTCTAAAAACAAACAACGATTTATTCTGGAACAAGGACTCCTTGCACAACATTCTGATGGAAGAACATCAAAAGTAAGACAATATTTATGATGTTATTTCGTATTTTATGTTGGCTCCAACAAGGTGGAGAATTGTAGGGCGCTGTCTCACAATATTGCATGCTGTATGTTGTACTAAAGTTATTTAAAAAAATCTAACACAGCGGTTGCATTAAGGACCAGTGTATCTTTCATTTGCTGTACAACATGTATTTTTCATAAATGTTTTATGATGAGTATTTATGTATTTCACATTGCTCTCTGTAATTATTCTGGCTGTTTGGTGCTATTTGTGATGGTGGCTGCAATGTAAAACTACAATTTATACCTCAAATATGCACATTTTCGAACAAAACATAAATGTATTGTATAACATGATGTTATAAGACTGTCATCTGATGAAGTTGTTCAAGGTTAGTGATTAATTTTATCTCTATTTGTGGGTTTTGTGAAAGCTACCTATGCGGTGGAAACATGGTGAAAACATGGCGTTGTGTGTTTGGCTATTGTGGTGAGCTAATATGAATACATATTGTGTTTTTGCTGTAAAACATTTTAAAAATCGGAAATGATGGCTGGATTCACAAGATGTTTATCTTTCATTTGCTGTATTGTACTTCTGATTTCATGAAATTATATATGTGTAAATAATTGTATGAGCATACAAGATTGAACAACTGAGACATAAACTGAATATGTGGCTAACAGAAATGGAATAATGTGTCCCTGAACAAAGGGGGGGTTCAAAATCAAAAGTAACAGTCAGTATCTGGTGTGGCCACCAGCTGCATTAAGTACTGCAGTGCATCTCCTCCTCATGGACTGCACCAGATTTGCCAGTTCTTGCTGTGAGATGTTACCCCACTCTTCCACCAAGGCACCTGCAAGTTCCAGGACATTTCTGGAGGGGATGGCCCTAGCCCTCACCCGCCGATCCAACAGGTCCCAGACGTGCTCAATGGGATTGAGATACGAGCTCTTCGCTGGCCATGGCAGAACACGGACATTCTTGTCTTGCAGGAAATCTCGCACAGGACGAGCAGTATGGCTTGTGGCATTGTCATGCTGGAGGGTCATGTCAGGATAAGCCTGCAGGAAGGGTACCACATGAGGGAGGAGGTTTTCTTCCCTGTAACGCACAGCGTTGACACTGCCTGGAATAACAACAAGCTCAGTCCGATAATGCAGTGACACACCGCCCAAGGCAATGACAGACCCTCCACCTCCAAATCGATCCCGCTCCAGAGTACAGGCATCGGTGTAACGCTCATTCCTTCGACGATAAACGCGAATCCGACCATCAACCCTGGTGAAACAAAACCATGACTCGTCAGTGAAGAGCACTTTTTGACAGTCCTGTCTGGTCCAGCGATGGTTGGTTTGTGCCCATTGGCGACGTTGTTGCCGGTTTCCTTACAACAGGCCTACAAGCCCTCAGTCCAGCCTCTCTCAGCCTATTGCGGACAGTCTGAGCACTGATGGAGGGGTTGTGCGTTCCTGGTGTAACTCGGGCAGTTGTTGTTGCCATCCTGTACCTGTCCCGCAGGTGTGATGTTTGGATGTACCAATCCTGTGGAGGTGTTGTTACACGAGGTCTGCCACTGCGAGGACGATCACCTGTCCGTCTTGTCTCCCTGTAGCGCTGTCTTAGGCATCTCACAGTACAGACATTGCAATGTATTGCCCTGGCCACATCTGCAGTCCTCATGCCTACTTACAGCATGCCTAAGGCACGTTCACACAAATGAGCAGGGACCCTGGACATTTTTCTTTTGGTGTTTTTCAGAGTCAGTAGAAAGGCCTCTTTAGTTTCCTAAGTTTTCATAACTGTGACCTTAATTGCCTATCGTCTGTAAGCTGTTAGTGTCTTAACGACCGTTCCACAAATGCATGTTCATTCATTGTTTATGGTTCATTGAACAAGCATGGGAAACAGTGTTTATACCCTTTACAATGAAGATCTGTGAAGTTATTTGGATTTATACGAATTATCTTTGAAAGACAGGGTCCTAAAAAAGGGAGGTTTATTTTTTTGCTGAGTGTACTTTTTCCACCCTGCACTGTGAATGTTTACACGGTGTGTTCAATAAAGACATGAAAAAGTAAAATTATTTGTGTGTTATTAGTTTAAGCAGACTGTGTTTGTCTATTGTTGTGACTTAGATGAAGATCAGATAACATTTTATGACCAATTTACACAGAAGTCCAGGTAATTCCAAAGGGTTCACATACTTTTTCTTGCAACTGTACTTGGATATGGATTTCCCAGGAGATGGGAGACAGGGAAGCAGTAATATGTCTACAGCCCCCAAAGAGTGAAAGCTGGGAACATGTTCATGACCAAAATGACCTACCACTGACGGGCTAGCTGAATGTGGTGAGCAGGTCGTCACAGTCGACAAGGTTCCAGAGTGATCAGAGTCACTGCTAGGTCTTTCAGTTGGTGGTCTGGCATAACGTGGTCTGGCAGTATGTAGCCTAGCAACCTCGAGGTTCTTAGTCGAGATCTGACTGGAAAGAGTGTCCATCGAGGAGGTGGAGTGTTTGAAGGGAGAGTCCATTACCAGAGGTGTGTGTGTCTCCATGCCCAGGGGTCTCCAATCTCCCATCTGGCTACCAGGCTAAGAGAGACGGGTGAGAGAGAGAGGCAAATGGATGAAGATACCAACAGAAACACTGAGGTCCTACTGCTGCTTAAGCAACTATGAGTTGATATCAGCCCTAGGAGTGCCGCTGTTCCATCCTTACCTGTCCAATCACCGACCAGCGGATTCGGCGCTCCAGGCGCAGCTCCCTGCACACTTCTCTTTCCAGCTCCTCAAGCCTGAGGCGTCGTTTCACATTCCAAGCCAGTTCGGCCAAGTGAAGGTTCTTCCCCTCTTCCATTTCACTCTGAAACCTTCACATACAAGGGAACATCAAACATGATTTACCTTCATTTTCCTACAACTCAAACTGTCCACCATATCTATTTCTTAAGTTATTGCTAGATAGGAGGTCAACGTGATTCCACACCTTTGCTTATGTTTTTTTAACACATTTGGGTAAAAGATTCTAATAACACTCACGTGTTCTTGAAGTAGTTTCTACCCTTGGCAATGAGCCATTCTCTAATATCCGTCAGTGAGATGTGGGAAGGAACCTCCCCTTGCTGCTGCAAGACTAGGAACTGCTTCAAAAGATTTTTCTGACAGAGAGAGAGAGAGATTTATTTGCACCCTTGCCCTCCACAAGTTTTTCCTGGTGTTGTCACGTGATCAGAAAACCCTTTCCCCATCCATGAGCGACAGCAAGTTACATACACAGTTGAAATAAAACGCATGGAAAGGTGTGTCTTACAATATAGCTTTTGTGTTTTTATAATTGTGCATCTAGAAAGTAGACCACTCTAACCTGCTGGGCACAGCACTGCTTCTCCCACAGCAACTGAACTGACTTGATGTAGCTACTGTAGCGATTGTACTCTTTACACGTACACAGCACCTGAAAGGGAGGAGCCACAAAAGAGCATTTTTAGAGGAAGTTCATGTGTACAAACACCCAATCCCAAATCTACCTCTAACCTCTACCCCAATATTGATTGATTTTGCCTTTATTTAACCAGGTAAGACATTAAGAACACATTCTCTTTTACAACCTGCACTAACAATGACCTTATGCACTTGTAGATTTGGATTTGTGTAAACTAAGCAAAATGGCAAACATTTCACCTAGCCATCATATTGCTTACACCTGTCCAATTTTCTCAGTTCCATATAAGTGTCACTTTAAGATTTTGGAAAGAAAAAGGAGGTTTGCCATGCCTTCTCATTTGAGGTGATGAGGCCTTGCTTCACCAGCCGCTTCTTCCTTTCCGGATGGCGGAAAAAACTCTTCAGGTGTTTGTCGTGGAGGCAGTTATAACTAACATCCATGACTCTCATGTTGGGGTCCAACAGGTCAAACCCGGGGGTCTCCTGATGGAGCTGTGGATTGTGTTTTAACAAACCTCAATGTCAGGGCAATGGATACTACAGTGGGAATGGTTGTGGAATTAGGACTGGAAATGGGAAGGAAGTCATTAAAAATATATAATTAGGTAACATTTCATTTGAAAGAAATTGAGGATCTCAGATCATTTGGAATGTCATACTATCACACTAACCTTCTCCCCCAGTTTTCCTCTGAAGAATACAGGGAATGTCCTCTCTGGGGCTTCCTGTAACCCCTACAAATACAGAGACAATCATGACAAAACTTTTTAGACGTGGGGTTTTGATAGTAGACCCCATCCCTGTCACTTGGTTTGCAATAATTCCCCCTTTTGCCAATTCACTTTGCATGAAAAATGTTGAATCAAGCTCATATCTAAAACAAATTTGTTTGATCCATTTACATTGTTAAACTATTCTTAAAGTAGTCAACTAGCCGTAGGCCTACATGATGACTGATTCTGTAGGCTACATATTCATCTCATAGACTTTCATCATCCATCTTTAGAATTATACAAATGTGAAGCGATATTAATATGAAGAACGAACAAAGCATTATCCTAGGCCTACTCACATTTTCTTGTTCTTTGCCCGCACTTTTTGAAATAGTAGGCATATTGACTAATATTGTAAACAAGTGATGTCATAACTGAAACTTGATTAAACTGCGTCTCCAGAAAAGGTAGGCCCTATGCCCCCCAAACGTCCGCTATCTGATAGACCTATGTTGTTGTACTGATATAAACACTATGAAAGGATATTGTAGCCTTAACCTATTGATATAGTCTACAGGCTTATTTATGGTGTGCCCGCTCCATAAAGCGCAGCTCCAGTTGTGCCTGGGCTTGCTGCAACAGGTGCAGTCTGTTGCCAAGCCTTCCACAGAATCATACCTCAACCCTAAAATGTGATCCACATGTATTCGATTTCGAAACTGTCAAGTTATTTGCAGTGATGGATTTAAAGCATTATCACGACTAACAGGCTGACTACACCAAATGAATTTAGAAATCTATATTATTCAATTATTGCACCCACACTGCTTGGGCACGCCAACGAGCGTCTGCATAGCAAAGGGCTAAAATAGAAGTCCGTTCTATTTCTGATGCAGATCGCACTGCAAGTCCTGCCTCTCCCATCTCCTCATTGGTTTATAGAAGCAGGTACCCACGTACCATCTCCTCATTGGTTATACCCATGTGGGTGACTGAAAAACGAACGAGGTCAGTGGCGGTAACGCACCTAATTTATGAAAGTTGCCAATCGCAATATAAAATCAAGAGAAGAAAAAGCCTGGAAGGAGGAGAGATGACTAAAACGATTCGGTTGACCGTTTTGTGTGTGAATTAATTGGTGGAGTAGAGGACCTTGGTTCACATAGGGTCATGTCTGGCGAGTCAGTGGACACGTTTCCTGCCTCGTATTGTGTTTTGGAGAAAATGGGGGCCGTATTAGCAGTAACTGCAAAAGGTTACTGTGAAACCAAGGTAAATGGCAGTAACTGAACTTAGTGCTTTTTAGCTTGGTTTCAACCTGCCCTTGGCTGCAGTTACTGCGTTTTACCTTGGTATCATATCATTTTATTCTGATAGTGATGCAATCGAACCTGTATGACACTGACTGACAGCTACACACACATACATTGCTAATCTAGGGATACAACACCATGGCACAGCATTCCCAGGGGGGAAATGATGGTTGAACTTGCTCTGAAACGCCGATATCCAGACACTGGTAAGAACCAGCTATCTAAGTAGATCTGACATCAAAATTAATTAGCTAGCTAACGAGCATAGACTAACAATGCAACCTGCTCTCATCAGATATCTGCAATTGATACTAACGTCAATTAGCCATATAATGACTTATATTCTGAAATTTCATCTGATGTCTTCTTTGAATCAGTACACCATACACACGATTTCTAGCCAGTGACAGCCACCTAGCTAAAACTGACGCGCCCCTACCAAAAGGTCAAAACCTACCTAGCTAGCATTAGCATGAAGCAATAGATTTGTGCTACATGTTCCCATAAGAGATGATCAGAAGTTTTACTAGCTTCAATCTATTATACCTATAATTCATATAATCCTTGTAGTTGTATTTTGACATTCAATGGGTTATTTGAATCTGTAACGTTACACCACACACACGATCTCTAGCCAGCTGACGGTCAGTTGGACGTGCACCCCATACTGAATTGTCAAAAGCCACGCACACTCGTTTTCCGGAAGAGCGCGCACACAGCATTGCTAGCTCATAATAATATATCTACTCACATGTTCAGGGTTTCTGGTTTTATTTTATATTCCAGTATTGCGTGACTGTCCTGGTCAGGAAAGTTAAAATCCCAAATTGTATCCATCCCCTTTGTTGGTGGCATATGTTATTAGTACAACAAGCGTTGACATGCCAAACGTGTGCTCAATGTGTCTGCTTCAGTGGCATCTTTACATGAATGCGGAAAAAACTGTTTTGCATGACTTCCACCAATCCCTGTGGTCTAGATGATTAGTATCTATGCGGATCAAAATTGCCATGTGAGGGTGTATTAGGACAGTACAACCACGTCAATACTAGGTTTTATTCCTGTCAATGTCCATCCATGCAATTTTTTTGTATTTGTAAATAAAAATGAATATGTAAGAGCCTTTTTGGGAGCAGGGGATTTACACATAACCTCAGACATGCACCCTTTTCCATACATTTTTCAGTGTAATCAATACAAAAACTGTCTACAGTCAATCATTTCAAGGCTAGGCCTATAGCGAAAGAAATTTACTTACTTTTCGGGCCTCGTCGCTGTCCATGCTACAGGTCTAGTCTACGTTGGTCTCCAAAATGAGCCGGTAAAACATCGTACTTCATCTGAGGTTGCCAAAGCTTGAATGCTACTGAATATTAAACTGGCGTAGAAATAAGAATGAAGAGAAATTCCAAAATACAATTGAAATTATTGCGTCACAATACCAGGCAGCCGTTGGCAGTGTACCCATGAGTTTACCAGTCAATTTCCAGGGTTAGAGTTCCAAGCCCATTCTATTCATTCTTATTTCTGTGAGCCCAGGACTACCCCCATTATGGTGTAATTTGCAGTCCACATCATTAAGCATAAATCATAGACCACAGACGCTGAGACGCACTATTTTGCTCAAAATATATAGATTTTACCCTTTGGTGTAAACTATACAGTACCAGTCAGAAGTTTGGATGCACCCACTCATTCAAGGGTTTTTCTTTATTATTTTTACTATTTTCTACATTGTAGAATAGTGAAGACATCAAAACTATGAAACACATATGGAATCATGTAGTAACCAAAAAAGTGTTAAACAAATCAAAATATATTTTATATTTGAGATTCTTCAAAGTAGCCACCCTTTGCCTTGATAACAGCTTTGCACACTTTTGGCATTCTATCAGCCAGCTTCACCTGGAATGCTTTTCCAACAGTCTTGAAAGAGTTCCCACATATGCTGAGCAATTGTTAGCTGGTTTTCCTTCACTCTGCGGTCCAATTAATCTCAAACCATCTCAATTGGGTTGAGGTCAGATGATTGTAGAGGCCAGGTCATCTGGTACAGCACTCCATCACTCATCTTGGTCAAATAGCCCTTACACAGCCTGGAGGTGGGTTAGGCCATTGTCCTGTTGAAAAACAAATGACACTCCCACTAAACACAAACCAGATGGGCTGGCGTATCGCTGCAGAATGCGGTGGTAGCCATGCTGGTTAAGTGTGCCTTGAACTCTAAATAAAGCAAAGCACCCCCACACCATTACACCTCCTCCTCCATGCTTCACGGTGGAAATCACACATGCAGAAATCATCCGTTCACCTACTCTGCATCTCACAAAGACACGGCCGTTGGATCCAAGAATCTCAAATCGCAGGCTGTCAAATCAAAAGGCACTCCTTCGATAAAGTTGTTTTTGACTAAAATGAAAACATGTCATTTTCACAAGGTTGTGGAGTAACATGTTCAACTACTTATTATTGGCTCGAATTTGGGTTGTGCTGTTAATTTGACAAAATTAACAACCAATGCAAGAATTTTTCACTTCTCAAACCCTGCCCTGGTCTGCTTGGTTTGTTTCGCAAGCATTCAAGAAAGTCTTGTGATGTTGCACCTCTTGGTTCAGAAATTCTGATGTAACATTAAGCCTGTTAGAAGAACGACATTTACAGGAAAAATGTACAGGAATCCTAGACTCTCAGCCTGTATCTTTGGTGCTAAGCTATCAATGCTAGTTAGCTAAGTATCTAAACCTGCTGCATCTGAAATAACTATTGTTTAACGTTAAATACAGCCTCAGTGACTGTTCAAGCAAACAACACTGGAGGCCTATTGGAAGTAATAAAAAGTATGACGTTTACAAGTAATTAAATACAAAAATATAGGCTATTTGGAAAGGACACAATGGCTGCAACTTCGGTCGGTGATGGTGGGAGTGGTTTTGCCGAATGGACCCATACGAGTTTAAACCTTGAAAAATAGAAAATGATTGAGTAACTACTCTCATTCTACAGGTTTTTAAGCATCTAGTTACAGACGTTAGACTAAGACATCCAGAGCAACACATAGCAGGGAGCTCCAATATGATCAGGAAACTAGACCGGTTCTATAGATCGCTGAAAATGACTGTCAATCATTTCTTGTATTAGTCATCTCAGGGATGGTACTTGAAAAATGTAGCAGAAGCCATTTCCGGTTTAGCTCCTCACTAAACAGTCTATAGACATGAAATCATAAAATTACACAACTGAGTAGGACAAAATAAAACCACCAAAACTCGCAATCGAAAAAAAAACTGGCAGTGAAAGCAAAGATCCAAGTCATCTACCCAAAGGTAGTAACTGCAGGCAAGAGCGAAATGGATTCAATAGGGTTGGTTGTTTGAAAAGTTAAAATGAAATACTATTTTTAAATTAGTTTTCAAATATTTTGTTCTGCTTTTAAATTAGTTCTGCTCCTTTTGTTTACAAATCTACAAACGATGAAATTGACCCCATATTTTTCCCCCAAACAATATACAATATTGTTGCATTCCCCACCCCCATAACATCATAATAAACATCAAGGGCGTTTTACTAAGACATATGCAATGAACAGGGTATGGTAGTAGGTGCCAGGCGCACCGGGTTAAGTGTGTCAAGAACTGCAACACTGCTGGTTTTTTCATGCTCAACAGTTTCCCATGTGTATCAACAAATGTCCACCACCCAAAGGACGTCCAGCCAACTTGACACACTGGCTAGCATCCTTGTGGAACGCTTAGGGCAGCTTATAGAGTCCATGCTCCGACGAATTGAGGCTGTTCTGAGGGGAAAAGGGTGTGCAACTCAATATTAGAAAGATGTTCCTAATGTTTTGTGCACTCAGTGTGTGTAGTCCTAAATGTTTTTAAATAGTACAGTATCACAACCCACAGTACAAAACCATATAAAGTGTGGGCCTGTAGTATCTGTAAATCAACTAAACATTTTTTTAAATTTCCATATGCAGAAAGTAAAGCATCATTGTTCATGTAATAATCTAATATTAGCATTATAACTTTAGGAAGAGGAAATGGTCATAAAATCAAATAAATGAAAAGACGGAAACCAAAATATTTTTGAACTACAACTTGTTTTATTTAAAAATGTCAAATTCAGTGCAAAGTAATGTAGTGCATTGGTGTCTAGATCCCTGTTGGGTGGCAAAGTGTCACAAGAATCCTGTGGGGAGAGAAAACAAGAGAATACATTAAATTAATGGGTGTTAGCTAATCAGGGTACAACAAAGCACTTCAAGTCCTCAATTCCTTCAAAAGAGAGAAGGAGAAAGGAGTATGGTCCCTGCAGTAGGACTACATACTGGCCATGAGGTTCTCCAAGTGGTACTCCAGGAGGCTGGAGAGCTCAGTGACCAGAGACTCTGGGTTAAAGTACCAGGCCAGCTGCTGGCCAAACATGTCATCTAGCAGAGCCATCAGCCCGCCCTGAAGAGAACACCACACAACACATAGAAAATGGCTCTGAGTTACTAGCTAATCAAGAGGAGAGAGAAAATTAGAAATACTCCCCTAAAATGGCATTGGAACCTGGTTAACCATGAATAAGGAAGTAAAAAGGAAGTACACTTAAGAATATGGAAGTAAAAAGAAGTAATCTCTTTACTCTTACATTGAGCAGCAGCAGGTATCTGTCAGCCTCTGGCTCCATGTTGGCAGCAGTGGGCAGGAAGGAGTACAGGAGAGCGTACAGACGCTCCACGAACCCACCAGGGTGCTAAAGGAAACAAAGGAGGAGAAAAGAGGAGAGAATAGAAGAGAAGAGGAATTTAAGTGAAACTGCTAATAGAGATATCAAAACATGTACCAGTGAGATGCTACTTACCACCATC
The DNA here is from genome assembly GCF_029448725.1 of Salvelinus fontinalis. NCBI lineage: Eukaryota > Metazoa > Chordata > Actinopteri > Salmoniformes > Salmonidae > Salvelinus > Salvelinus fontinalis. Next base: position 25,272 of record NW_026600918.1, read on the forward strand.
AGGGACTTCTGAGCTGTCATTAACCCAAACAGCACCAGCTCAAAGAGGACATCTATCATGTTCACATGATGGATCTAGGACAAGAAAACACATTTGGAGAAAATAGGAATGATTTCATATAGATCAGCTACTGTAATGTATAAAAGACATGCATGTGGAAGAACTCAGTGAGACTTGAAAGAGTTAATGAACTCACCTTTGCCTCAGCCAGCTCCCTCTCAATGTCATTCCGCTTGGAGGGGTCACTCAGGTAGTCCACAAAGTCCTTATAGGTACGGATGAACTTGGCCTCGTCCTATGACAAAGAAAAGAGCATCTTAATGAACAGAACACATATCCCCTCAGGGACGCTCTCTTTCCCTTGAAAGAGAATGAGTTAGTGAGTTACCATATGGTTGGCCCGAACCAGTGCGCCCAGGAGGACCTTTCCCGCCACAAACAGACGGTTCCTGCTCAGGGTGGAACCAAGCAGGGTCTAGGGAAGAGGGAAGAGTTAGGGTGAGACATCTTCCTCTAGGAGACAGAACAAGCAGTCACAGAGAGAAAAAGAAAAGTGGGGCCACTCACAGTGAAGGCCTGGCGCAGGGAGACGAGCCTCAGGGCGATGTCCTCCACTCTCTTGGTGATAAGGTAGAGGCTGTGAAAGGGAGGGAATGGAGCATGTCAACCATTAGAGTCAATGGGGGATAACAGCATTATGACCACTATCCTCCAGCATCTGACAAGGTGTGAACAGTGAACTGCTGAGTGGTGGGCGTAGAGAAGGAGGCAGCCTCCGACCACGCTGAAGAGGAGAGAAGCCCGTCCAGCCCCATGTGGAGAGTGGCGTACACCACTGAGACATCAGTCTGCTGCTCAAAACACACACAACACACCTGTTTACCACACACACGTTATTAGAAAACACACCAAATCTAATGCAAAAATGCCCAGTAATGTCTAGTCTATACACATAGGAAATCATTTATTTACCTGGTAGCAGCCAAGCGTCACGTCCACAGATGTCTCGTGGCGAAGGTGAGACGCATAGTGGGTCACCCTGCCAGCCACACGCTGACAGAGAGAGAATACATGTTAAGGCCAAATGGAATAAGTGAAGAAAAGCCTAATCTAATACTATTTCAATAGTATTTACATCTTACCTGGATCCAAGTGATGGACTGCACTTTGATGGCACAGTAGGGGATCCCCTCTGGACTAAGCCTGGCTGTCTCCTTGGAGATGGCCCACACCAGTTGAGTCTCCAGGCCTCTCACCCTACTCACGTGGTGCATCCTCACCACCACCTGCTGTTGAGATAAACAACTAGACAACATCAACAAAACCACTTCAGCAATTGCTGTGACACATTTCCATCAAGATCAAATGACTGACAATGTAGATTAGGATTAAAGTAGTTACAAAGACACATACCTGGGATCCCCCACGCATGTAGGTGATGATGGGGCTGATGAACTGGAAAGTTCTCCAAGCTTTAACCAACGGAACCGGCATTGTTCTGCACATTACAATACATTCATGTTGGAAACCGTAAACATTGTAACCGTGATGTGACTGTGTGTGGGGGGGGGGGTCTCTTACCCTGATCACAACAGGCCCACAGTACAGGGGGCTGAACCTAATCGGAATCAACTGCCATTTGCCAGTGGCCTCCTAAAGCAGAAAGCAGACAAGAGATTTGTTTAATATCAAAGAGACACAACTTGAATATCTGGGATATTTTTCAAACATAAAATGGAGAGCCCTCCTCACCATTCACACTTGACCGCGCCTCCACAATTGCTAAAGACTGGGAGATGACGGAACATACAAGTCCGCCAGCCCGCTCAATAACGGAGGGGAGGGAAACATCCAAAGGGGCTGGAGGTGTCACACTCCCTCCTTGGCCATTTCTATCTTGGCTGAGGCAGATCGACGAGACCTCAGTAGCATATTGATTCTCCCGCATAGGGCTCCTGCTAGAGTCAGGTCCAGGAACAGTTGAAATAGAGCTCACAGCCAGGGAGCAAGGAATGCCACTCCTTCTGTCTAAAAGCTTGATAGAGCACGAGGAGGGGCGGCTGCTGGAGGGGAGGTTGGTGTTGGTCTCTTCGCTGGAGAGTAAGGAGGAGAAAGGGGCCAAGGTCAGTTTGACAGGGATGACATGCCCACGACCTACCACAGCACATAAGGTTCCAGAGGAGTCAGTGGCAGTAGGTGGTTTAGCAGATTGTAATTTAGCAGGTGGTGGTTTAGCAGATTGTAGTTTAGCAGATTGTAGTTTAGCAGATTGTAGTTTAGCAGATTGTAGTTTAGCAGATTGTAGTTTAGCAGGTGGTGGTTTAGCAGGTGGTGGTTTAGCAGGTGGTGGTTTAGCAGATGGTGGTTTAGCAGGTGGTGGTTTAGCAGGTGGTGGTTTAGCAGGTGGCGGTTTAGCAGGTGGCGGTTTAGCAGGTGGCGGTTTAGCAGGTGGCGGTTTAGTAGGTGGTGGTTTAGTGTTACACCCCTGAACAAGGGGGGAAAGAATCACAAGAGTGATAGGTTAATGTTTACTCATTGAGAACTTTTAGTGCAATCATTTTACATAAGTAACACATTTTACAGAATAACAGATCTACAGGAAATAGATAGTTTTATTCAAGTCACAACAGTATACACTGTACATCACTGAAACAAATACTATTTTCAATATAACTGTCAAGCACAAAGCTTTAACTCAGTAAACCATAACTCAATTTATCAACAGGCAATAAAGTGTTTGAAAAACAATTACACAAATAATGCCGCAAAATATCTTACTAACGCACATGTTCATTCACAATCGACATAAAATGGCAGCTACGTAGCAGTAGGAAGCTAGCTGCAACCGAGCACGGCTCATATTACTCTCTGCAAACTTAACTAACTTCCTCAATATGTTACTAAGACACACCTTAAACACTCTTGACATGTTAGCAAGTTATTACATTTAAATTACTCGTTTTAATCATCAATAACGTACCTGAACAAGGGGGGAAAGAATCACGAGAGTGATAGGTTCATGTTCACTCATTGAGAACCTTTAGTGCAATGAGAAAAAGACCGCGAATTCTCCGTGAACTTGAGTGGAGACCAGAGCAATCAATCTCAGGCTCATAGATTAAGAGCATTTAGTAGATCACAGGTTAACACTTTTACCCACGACAACATAAAGTAATCAACATAACGTTTACACATTCCTCTCACAATTCGTACCCTTTGTATGCTTGACGGATTTGAACACAATTATATAAATGTTATCAATCTATCAACTAATACTGAATGCATGATCTTCTTAACCTTAGATGTTTTAAGATCCTCACATACTATGAATTTACTAATACTGTTTAATGTATAACAGGCTATTAGTATTTCCTTTAACCTGTCACATTATCAGATTGGGGCATGGCAGATTGGGGCCTGGTAGAACGTGGCCTAGCAGCCAGGAGGTTTTTATTAGAGATCTGACTGGAGGAAGAGTGTGCTCGTTCCTCACTGGACAGAGAACTGCTGCTACAATAAGTCTGGACAGCAGTGACTGGTTCATCAATGGAGATTGGGGAGGACCTACTGTCAGGACTCTGAGTGAGACAGATCACATTGACTTTGGAGAGTAGGGAGGTACAGCTGACAGAGCCCTGGGTTGAATCTTCGTTGGTGTCTTTGCTGATGGAGAGCATACTCTCTGCATCACTCTCTGCAGCTCTCAGCCTTATAAGGTCAACCAAGGCAGGGATCAGGATGCTATTTACCTCCTCCAATACTGAGCTTGTTATGTGCCCAATCATGAGCAGCAAGTCCCTAACAGTAATCTGTATATATGAACACAGAAAGGTACATCAACGGAATTGATATAGATTTACAGTATGTTGGAAATCAAAACACATGTTAATCCATATCAAATTTTAAAAAACGTAAATATAACAAGTATACCTTTCATATTTTGTAGCAATTACTCTATATCAAATGTGTGGTCTCCATTGTTGCAACTTAATCATCTTCCTCATCTAGAGGTTTTACATTTACCAAAGTGGCAAACGCATATTACATCATATCATCCAAATACAGTGGCAAGACAAAGTATATGAACCCTATTGGAATTATCTGAATTTCTGCATAAATTGGTCATAAAAATTTATTTAATCTTCATCTCAGTCACAACAACAGATTAACACATTCTGCTTAAACTAATAGCACACAAATTATTGTATTTCTATTGTCTATACTGAATACATCATTTAAACATTCACAGTGTAAGTTGAAAAAGTATGTGAACCCCTAGGCTAATGACTTCTCCAAAAGCTAATTGGAGTCAATTAGAGTACAATCATTGAGACCAGATTAGAGATGTTGGAGATTGGAGATGTTGGAGATGTTGGTTAGAGCTGCCCTAAAAAAACACTCAGTTTGCTATTCACAAGAAGCATTGCCTGATGTGAACCATGTCTCAAACAAAAGAGATCTCAGAAGACCCAAGATTAAGAATTGTTGACTTGCATAAAGCTGGAAAGGGTTACAAAAGTATCTCTAAAAGCCTTGATGTTCATCACTCCACGGTTAGACAAATTGTATATAAATGGAGAAAGTTCAGCACTGTTGCTACTCTCCCTAGGAGTGGCCGTCCTGCAAAGATGACTGCAAGAGCACAGCGCAGAATGCTCAATGAGGTTAAGAAGAATCTTAGAGTGTTAGCTGAAGACTTAAAGAAATCTCTGGAACATCCTAACATCCCTGTTGACGAGTCTACGATACGTAAAACACTAAACAAGAATGGTGTTCATGGGAGGACACCACGGAAGCAGCCACCGACTGTCCAAATAAAAACATTGCTGCACGTTTGAAGTTCGCAAAAGAGCATCTGGATGTTCCACAGCGCTACTGGCAAAATATTCTGTGGAGAGATGAAACTAAAGTTGAGTTTTTTTAAAGGAACACACAACACTGTGTGGAGAAAAAAAAAAGCACAGCACACCAACATCAACATCAAAACCTCATCCCAACTGTAAGACAGGGTCTTGAAAAAGGGACATTTCTTTTTTTGTACTTTTTCCACCCTGCACTGTGAATGTTTACACGGTGAGTTCAATAAAGACATGAAAAAGTATAATTGTTTGTGTGTTATTAGTTTAACCTCTACTTCCTCACAAACCCGGTTCCGGGAGCACTTATACCAGTAAAAAAGCTGACTAGCATAGGCTAGCATAGCGTCACAAGTAAATAGTAGCATCAAGTATCTAATAGTTCTTACTTTTTGATGAACTCTCATCAGAATTTTGGGAAAGGTGTCCTTTGTCCAAAATAATCGTTGCTAGGTTGTAGAATGTCGTCTTCAACGTTGCAATTAGCAGTAAACATTAGCAATGTGGGCCAGAGATACCCAACTTCCTACAACGCCACGAAAATAAATACCCAAAAATCGCAATATACTGACATAAACTGATATAATTCGGTTCAAAATAACAAGATTATGATGTCTTTAAAGCCTATATCGAATAAAAACACAGCCGGAAATGTCTAAGATCTATAACCGATGCTTCCAGTAGAATGTGCCAAGGTCCTCAGTGCGTCAGAGCGAAGGGGAAAAGAACGATACACGTCTTTGACAAGGGATTTATAACCTTTGGGAACTACGTAGAGACTCCATTTCAAGTCTCCCTATTCGCTAACAACCAGGGGAAGGCGTATGCAGTGCATCTCAACCAATAGAAGACAGGCAGAGTTATACACAGGTCTGAGAGCAGGTTGGAAAATTTGGCATTCTCACATCCACATAGGGAAATTGCTCTAAGTCCAGTTCTGTTTCACTCACAGATATAATTCAAACGGATTTAGAAACTAGAGAGTGTTTTCTATCCAATAGTAATAATCATATGCATATTGTACGAGTAAGAATTTAGTACGAGGCAGTTTAATTTGGGAACGTCAAGATTACATAGTGCTAACAGCTCCCCCTATTGACAAGACGTTTTAAGCAGACTGTGTTTGTCTAATGTTGTGACTTAGATGAAGATCAGATAACATTTTATGACCAATTTACGCAGAAGTCCAGGTAATTCCAAAGGGTTCACATACTTTTTCTTGGCACTGTACTTGGATATGGATTTCCCAGGAGATGGGAGACAGGGAAGCAGTAATATGTCTACAGCCCCCAAAGAATGAAAGCTGGGAACATGTCCATGACCAAAATGACCTACCACTGACGGGCTAGCTGAATGTGGTGAGCAGGTCGTCGCAGTCGACAAGGTTCCAGAGTGATCAGAGTCACTGCTAGGTCTTTCAGTTGGTGGTCTGGCAGAACGTGATCTGGTAGTTTGTGGTCTGGCAGTATGTAGCCTAGCAACCTCGAGGTTCTCAGTCGAGATCTGACTGGAAAGAGTGTCCATCGAGGAGGTGGAGTGTCTGAAGGGAAAGTCCATTCCCAGAGGTGTGTGTGTCTCCATGCCCAGGGGTCTCCAATCTCCCGGCGGATGGCGGAAAAAACTCTTCAGGTGTTTGTCGTGGAGGCAGTTATAATCAACATCTATGACTCTCATGTTGGGCTCCAACAGGTCAAACCCGGGGGTCTCCTGATGGAGCTGTGGATTGTGTTTTAACAAACCTCAATGTCAGGGCAATGGATACTACAGTGGGAATGGTTGTGGAATTAGGACTGGAAATGGGAAGGAAGTAATTAAAAAGATATAATTAGGTAACATTTCATTTGAAAGAAATTGAGGATCTCAGATCATTTGGAATGTCATACTATCACACTAACCTTCTCCCCTAGTTTTCCTCTGAAGAATACAGGGAATGTCCTCTCTTGGGCTTCCTGTAACCCCTACAAAGACAGAGACAGTCATGACAAAACTTTTTAGACGTGGGGTTTTGATAGTAGACCCCATCCCTGTAACTTGGTTTGCAATAATTCCCCCTTTTGCCAATTCACTTTGCATGAAAAATGTTGAATCAAGCTCATATCTAAAACAAATTTGTTTGATCCATTTACATTGTTAAACTATTCTTAAAGTAGTCAACTAGCCGTAGGCCTACATGATGACTGATTCTGTAGGCTACATATTCATCTCATAGACTTTCATCATCCATCTTTAGAATTATACAAATGTGAAGCGACATTAATATGAAGAACGAACAAAGCACTATCCTAGGCCTACTCACATGTTCTTCTTCTTTGCCCGCACTTTTTGACATAGTAGGCATATTGACTAATATTGTAAACAAGTGATGTAATAACTGAAACTTTATTATCCTGTGTCTCCAGAAAAGGTAGGCCCTATGCCCCCCAAACGTCCGCTATCTGATAGACCTATGTTGTTGTACTGATATAAACACTATGAAAGGATATTGTAGCCTTAACCTATTGATATAGTCTACAGGCTTATTTATGGTGTGCCCACTCCATAAAGCACCTCCAGTAGTGCCTGGGCTTGCTGCAACAGGTGCACTCCACAGACTCATACCTCAACCCTAAAATGTGATCCACATGTATTCGTTTTTCGAAACTGTCAGTTATTTGCAGTGATGGATTTAAAGCATTATCACGACTAACAGGCTGACAACACCAAAATGAATTTAGAAATCTATATTATTCAATTATTGCACCCACACTGCTTGGGCGCGCCAACGAGCGTCTGCATAGCAAAGGGCTAAAATAGAAGTCAGTTCTATTTCTGATGCAGATCGCACTGCAAGTCCTGCCTCTCCCATCTCTTCATTGGTTTATAGAAGCAGGTACCCACGTGCCATCTCCTCATTGGTTATACCCACGTGGATGACTGAAAAATGAACGAGGTCAGTGGCTGTAATGCACCTAATTTATGAAAGTTGCCAATCGCAATATAAAATCAAGAGAAGAAAAAGCCTGGAAGGAAGAGAGATGACTAGAAACGATTCGGTTGACCGTTTATGTGTGGAATAATTGGTGGAGTAGAGGACCTTGTGCATTTCAGGTAAAATAACAACTCAATGTTTATATCCCAGGACAAATTAGCTAGCAACAGCAAGCTAGCTAAATAGGACAAATTAGCTAGCAAGTGCAAGCTAGCTAGCTAAATTGCCATAAATGTTTAATGCTTTTCGACCTGTCCCCAATTTAATGTAATTGGTTCAGAGTTTGGTTTGATATTTTAACCTGCGTGTCGTGATCTCGTTTGGTGTGGGGGGACAAAATAAATGTATGCACGATGGCGCACGCGCGCATCTGGTTTGGGTTCTGTGTTACAGACAGTTTTTTGTGGTGCTTCGATGCACAAAGAGTCGGAAAACCGTGTGCACTTTGCCCATAAACTACCTGTGGTGCCAGTTAACAAAGCCAGAAAATTGCACCTGATACCTCTCTCAGTCGATGAGCGCTCAATTTGGATGTTATTTTGCCCCTAGCCTATTGATTGAAGAGGGTGCAACCTCCTGTAAATGTACATTGCATTCGGAAAGTATCCAGACCCCTTGACTTTTTCCACTTTTTGTTACGTTGCACTCTTATTCTTAAATGGATAAAAAAAAATCCTATTCAATCTACACACAATACCCCATAATGACAAACCAAAAAGAGGTTTTTAGAAGTTTTTGCAATTGAAAAAAATATATATAATAAGAAATACCTAATTTACATAAATATTCAGACCCTTTGCTTTGAGACTAGGGGTAGTTTTTTATTGCACCCAAATTACGACGTGCCGTGTAAAGGCACAGGGACAAAGACCAAACAAACACTCAACAAAAACACAGTGTTGAAACCCAAACAAAAGAGTGAGGAGTACCTCGAATAAATTACACACGCGCACAATGATTAACACACGGGACGAGACCCGTAATCATCTGCGCAATCCACAAGGGCACGAAAGCCGAAAACACACAGCACAGGTACTCACACATACCAACGGACATTGTAACAATTTTCAACAGTCCAATGGAAACCAAAGGGCACACTTATACAAGTCCTAATCAGTGGGAATAGGGGACTGGTGTGCGTAATGAAAGTTCCGGTGGGATCCCTGACATCCGCGAAGCGCAAGAAGCATGAATGCTCTGACTTCTGCGGCTAACGCAGAATTCGGATTGACCATGCAGAGTCCTTAATAGTAATAATAGTAATAATAATAATACTTGTTGTAATAATAGTAGTAATAATAATAATAGTAGTAATGATAGTAATAATAATAATAGTAGTACTACTAAAAATAGTAATAACAGTAATCATAACAGTAGTAATAATAGTAATAATAATAATACTTGTTGTAATAATAGTAGTAATAATAATAATAGTAGTAATAATAATAATAATAATAATAGTAGCACTACTAAAAATAGTAATAACAGTAATCATAACAGAAGTAATAATAGTAATAACAATAGTACTAATACTAATAACAATAGCAATCATAACCGTAGTAATAATAGTAATAAAAATAGTAATACTAGTACTATTAATAGTAATAGTAGTAATAATACCAATAGCAGTAATAATAACAACAGTAATAATAGTATTGCTCATAATAATAGTAATAAAATATTAACAATAGTAATAACTGTAATAATAATAGTAATAATAATAAGAACAATAGTAATAATAGTAATAATAATATCAACAGCAACAATAGTAATACTCATAATAATAGTAATAATAATCATAACAATAATAATGTTAATAATAATCATAATACTAGTAATAATAACAACAGTAAAAATAGTCACAATGGTCATAATAATAATACTAGTAATAATAATATCAATAGTAATAATTATAATGATAGTAATAATGATAGTAATACTAGTAGTAATAGTATTAATAATAATAAAAATAATAACATTTCTATAGCGCTTTTCATTTAATCTCAAAGCGCTTCAACAGCAAAAAAGAAACAAGCAATATATCAGGACAGGTCAAGAAATAGAGGCCATGTCTTTGAAAGCTGCATCCTCCGAAGATGGAGGGTCCGTTCATGGCTTGAGCGGAGAGAGCTGGTCAGAGAATGGTAGATGATGGTGATGGAGTTTGTTGATGATCTTGTAGAGAGAAAGTCTGGGAACCAGCCTGAGTCTTATAGCCACTGGATTTCTCTTCCACTCTGGGTAGCACCCACTTGGGTGATGCCTCAGCGTTTCTGGGCACCAGAAAGCTCAACTCACAAAGTTCCAAATAGTAGCCAGTCGTCCTCACTACGAACACCCCACTGCACCTCTCTGATTCAGAGGGGTTGAGTTAAATGCAGGAGACACATTTCAGTTGAATGCATTCAGTTGTGCAACTGACTAGGTATCTTCTTTCTTTACCTTTCCATCCCAGCATATTCTGTAGTATTCATAGTATATTCATAGTATATTGTGTATATATTCCTACTACCCTTCCTCCTTTTTAAAATATGTTTATATTACTTGTTGGTATTTATGTCTGTGTATGTGTGTGTGTGTTGCACTGTTGAGGAGAGCCTGTGAGTAAGCATTTTGCTGCAACATTTACGTCCTGTATTCTGGGAATGTGTATTTTGATATATTTTGATTTGATGATAGCCAGGCACTAATTAGCTAAATAAATAGTTAGTCTTTTATAAGGTATTATGAGCCAATGGTAACCTATTAGGCATTTATTCAGTATTTTTTCTTCTTTATCTAATACATTTGTTTATTCATTCACAACTAAGATGTTGCTGGGATCAGTATAGGCAGTGTGGTCCCCTGGTCTTCTGGTACCAGAGCTGTGAGAAAGGATGCTTGGCCTAGCAGAGACGGCTCAGTGGCGGTAAGTGCACTGGCGGTAGGAAGAAATCAGAGAAAGAGACACACAAATGTAATGCCAATTCCTTAATATGTAATAGTGATTAGCACTTGGGAATGATGTGTTGCTAAAAAGCCAGGGCTGAATTTTTGTTGCAGTCAGCCAATGCTTGCCATAACAAAGGGGTTGAATACTTTTTGACTCAAGACATTTCAGCCTTTAATATTTTATTAATTTGTAAAAATGTCTAAAAAACTAAATTCCACTTTTACATTATGGGCTATTGTGTGTAGATCAGTGACACAAAAACTCAATTTAATAAATGTTATATTCAGGCTGTAACACAACAAAATGTGGAAAAAGTCAAGGGGTGTGAATACTTTCTGAAAGCACTGTACATATTGGTATGTTTAATCATAGAAATACAGTAGATACATTCTATTATGGTTTTCTTGGTAGCCTATTGGTTTCGCGGTTGTAAATGGAATAGTACATATTGGAAATGTATTTATGGTAGGCTGGCATTGCTTAATTGATTATGTGGGTCTAATTTGATCCACAGAAGTGTATTGTGCCATATCATAACGTGTTGCTGAACCCATGAGCAGCATGACTTTCCATGTTTGAAGCGGGCCTGTAAAGGCCTATTTTTTGGGCAAGACAGCTGTGCATGGCTGCATCTCACTGTAGCAGGCTGTAGACTATGTTTTGGTTATTTGCCTTTTGTTTGCTGCATTTGTTTACTGTTAATGTAACTAGCCTAAATATACTCTAGATTGTGTCATATCTTTATCAATCTGACATTTTGTTTACTAGTCATACTACTTGGTACCACTGTTTTGTTCTGTTCACGTTCATTCGTTGCATTCACAGTTGTGTCAGTAGGCTATTCTAAGCCAAACTGCTATTCAGTAGCCTATTTTTGTTTGCATGCATGAATAACTAGGCTACTAGGCTACTTTAAGCATTTAGTTTGTATTATTTTGGTAAAACATCTGTGTGTACAGCTGCATTCACATAGGCTGTTTGTAATAAGTGAATTACCCTATCTATCTTGTAGCCTATATTCATTACCAAACAGCCTTGCTTTAGTGTGTAGGGCACTGTCCATTGTGCTGATACGCAGCGGAAATACTACAGATTTTGCACCAATACTACCTGTCACTTCAAATGCACTCAATGATCGCTGAGTGGTCACTTCAAATGCACTCAATGATCGCTGTGTCTCAGAATTTGAACTTTATGTTTGTGATATAAGCAGAATTCAATATAATTCCAATGCAAGAACCCCCCAAAAATGTGCCCCCTCATCGATTTCGACTGCCCCCTTAATAAATCTTTCCTGACGCCGGGTGTGCGTGAGCGACCTCGGCCATACGGGTCTGATTAAATGGCAATTCCTAAGACACAATGATTTAAGCCAAATCGATCCATTTGAACTATAGACTCGATGCTGGCGACAGGGGATTTACACATAACCTCAGACATGCACCCTTTTCCATACATGTTTCAGTGTAATCAATACAACAACTGTCTACAGTCAATCATTTCAAGGTAGGCCTATAGCGATAGAAATGAACTTACTTTTCGGGCCTCGTCGCTGTCCATGCTACAGGTCTAGCCTACGTTGGTCTCCAAAATGAGCCGGTAAAACATCGTACTCCATCTGAGGTTGCCAAAGCTTGAATGCTACTGAATATTAAACTGGCTTAGAAATAAGAATGAAGACAAATTCCAAAATACAATTGAAATTATTGCGTCATAATACCAGGCAGCCGTTGGCAGTGTACCCATGAGTTTACCAGTCAATTTCCAGGGTTAGAGTTCCAAGCCCATTCTATTCATTCTTATTTCTGTGAGCCCAGGTCTACCCCCATTATGGTGTAATTTACAGTCCACATCATTAAGCATAAATCATAGACCACAGACGCTGAGACGCACTATTTTGCTGAAAATATATAGATTTTACCCTTTGGTGTAAACTATACAGTACCAGTCAGAAGTTTGGATGCACCCACTCATTCAAGGGTTTTTCTTTATTTTTACTATGTTCTACATTGTAAAATAGTGAAGACATCAAAACTATGAAACACATATGGATTCATGTAGTAACCAAAAAAGTGTTAAACAAATCAAAATATTTGAGATTCTTCAAAGTAGCCAGCCTTTGCCTTGATAACAGCTTTGCACACTCTTGGCATTCTTTCAGCCAGCTTCACCTGGAATGCTTTTCCAACAGTCTTGAAAGAGTCCCCACATATGGTGAGCAATTGTTGGCTGCTTTTCCTTCACTCGGTCCAATTAATCTCAAACCATCTCAATTGGGTTGAGATCAGGTGATTGTGGAGGCCAGGTCATCTGGTGCATCACTCCATCACTAATCTTGGTCAAATAACCCTTACACAGCCTGGAGGTGGGTTAGGTCATTGTCCTGTTGAAAAACAAATGACACTCCCACTAAACACAAACCAGATGGGCTGGCGTATCGCTGGTGTATCGCTGCAGAATGCGGTGGTAGCCATGCTGGTTAAGTGTGCCTTGAACTCTAAATAAAGCAAAGCAAAGCACACCCACACCATCACACCTCCTCCTCCATGCTTCACGGTGGAAATCACACATGCAGATATCATCCGTTCAAATCGCAGGCTGTCAAATCAAAAGGCTCCTTCGATAAAGTTTTTTTTTTTTTTGACATGTCATTTTCACAAGGTTGTGGAGTAACATGTTCAACTACCTATTATTGGCTCGAATTCGGGTTGTGACTTTAGATTGACAAAATTAACAACCAATGCAAGAATTTTCCACTTCTCAAACCCCGCCTTGGTCTTCTTGGTTTGATTCAGAAGCATTCAAGAAAGTATTGTGATGTTGCTCCTTTTGGTTCAGAAATTCTGATGTAACATTAAGCCTGTTAGAAGAACGACATTTACAGAAAAAATGTACAGGAATCCTAGACTCTCAGCCTGTATCTTTGGTGCTTAGCTATCAATGCTAGTTAGCTAAGTATCTAAAACTGCTGCATCTGAAATAACTATTGTTTAACGTTAAATACAGCCTCAGTGACTGTTCAAGCAAACAACACTGGAGGCCTATTGGAACTAATAAAAAGTATGAAGTTTACAAGTAATTAAATACAAAAAATATAGGCTACTTGGAAAGGACACAATGGCTGCAACTTTGGTCGGTGATGGTGGGAGTGGTTTCTCCGAATGGACCCATACAAGTTTGAGCCTTGAGAAACAGAAAAATATTGAGTAACTACTCTCATTCTACAGGTTTTTAAGCATCTAGTTACAGATGTTAGACTAAAACATCAGGAGCAACACATAGCAGGGAGCTCCAATATGATCAGTAAACTAGACCGGTTATATAGATCACTGAAAATGACTGTCAATCATTTATTGTATTAGTCATCTCAGGGATGGTACATGAAAGATGTAGCAGAAGCAATTTCCGGTTTAGCTCCTCACTAAACAGTCTATAGACATGAAATCATAAATTTACACAACTGAGTAGGACAAAATAAAACCACCAAAACTCGCAATCGGAAAAAAACTGTCCGTGAAATCCAAGTCATCTAACCAAAGGTAATAACTGCAGGCAAGAGCGAAATGGATTCAATAGGGTTGGTTGTTTGAAGAGTTAAAATGAAAGACTATTTATAAATTCGTTTTCAAATGATTTGTTCTGCTTTTAAATTAGTTTTGCTCCTTTTGTTTACAAATCTACAAACAATTCTGTCAGGGCCCGGTGCGAGAAACAGTCACTAATAATCAGCAGAACCCAGAAGATGAGGCAGACACAGCAGTACTAAAGATGGTGGTTTAATAAAAGAACAAGATCTTCAGGCAAAGAATATATATCCACAATGTCCATAATAAAGCCAAAAGGCAAAAAATGGATATCTTCCAAAATACAAAGAAAATCCACAAAGTGGTAAGAACAGCAAGGGAAAAAACAAACCTCAAAAGACTAATCCAAAAAACACAAGAACAAAACCAGAGAACCTCTGGAAAATCCAACAAGAGAAAATATATGTTCATAACAAGGCTTGGGCTGGACTGGGTGCTAACATACAAACACTGAGCAAAGAACTGAGGAACACACAGGGTTTAAATACTAACAAGGGAACGACATACAGGTGCAAACAATAATTAGAGCAAGGAAAAAACAAAAGGTTCAAAAAAGGTGCAATGGGGACATCTAGTGACCAAAACCAGAACAGTCCTGGCCAAAACCTGACAGATTCTCTCAAAATCCATCACTTCTCTCATTCTTCACATTTTGAACTTTATTTCTGATGTTTACAATTTATTTTATTTTGAATTCAACACTTAATGCGTGAAATTGACCCCATATTTTTCCCCCAAACAATATACAATATTGTTGCATTCCCACCCCCATAACATCATAATAAACATCAAGGGTGTTTTACTAAGACATATGCAATGTACACAACTGATAACTGCTCCCAAAAAGTCAGGACACTGCCCTTGCCACCAAACTATACTTGATTTTCAGCACAGGGAAAGACCTAAAATGAATAATATATTTATGTGATCAAGACAAAGGAGATGATTGTGGACTACAGGAAAAAGAGGACCGAGCACGCCCCCATTCTCATCGACGGGGCTGCAGTGGAGCAGGTTGAGAGCTTCAAGTTCCTTGGTGTCCACATCACCAAAAAACTTACATGGTCCAAGCAAGACAGTCATGAAGAGGGCATGACAATGCCTTCTCCCCCTCAGGAGACTGAAAAGATTTGGCATGGGTCCTCAGATCCTCAAAAGGTTCTACAGCTGCACCATGGAGAGCATCCTGACTGGTTGCATCACTGCCTGGTATGGCAACTGCTTGGCCTCCGACCGCAAGGCACTACAGAGGTAGTGCGTACAACCCAGTACATCCCTGGGGCCAAACTTCCTGCCATCCAGGACCTCTATACCACGCGGTGTCAGAGGAAGGCCCTAAAAATTGTCTAAAACTCCAGCCACCCTAGTCATAAACCGTTCTCTCTGCTACCGCACGGCAAGCGGTAACGGAGCACCAAGTCTAGGTCCAAGAGGCTTCTACACAACTTCTACCCCCTATAAGACTCCTGAACATCTAGTCAAATGGCTTCCCAGACAATTTTCAGTGCCCCCCCCCCCCCCCCCCCTGGTTGAAGCTCTCAACCTGCTACAGTCTCGCTATTGTTATTTCACTGCTGCTCTTTAATTACTTGTTACTTTGATCTCTTATTCTTATCTGTATTTTTTTAACTGCATTGTTGGTTAGGGACTCGTAAGTAAGCATTTCACTGTAAGGTCTACCTACACCTGTTGTATTCGGCGCATGTGACTAATACAATTTGATTTGATTTGTACAGCTCTGATTCAAAGTTTTTAAGGTGATCGGAACATTAGTGTGTCCTAACAGTGTGAGGAGACAAAGTAGCCATTGATGGTTGTTGTTCTGGGGCCTGCCCAAGTTGCACAGCTAACTGGTCATTCTGGAGCAGTATCCTTCCTGTATGACTGGCAGGGTATTCAGGGCTGTGTGGTGATCAGTGTCCAACTACAACAGTTCATTCCAGGCCCATTGACTAACTGGATGATGCTAGGATTCTCCAGTAGTGGAATGGTTAGTTGTCTGGTTGTGAAGCAGAGTCTGTGAAAGAGCTGTCACTAAAGCCTTGTTCACCCTGCAAGCATTCCAGGTGAAGCTGGTTGAGAGAATGCCAAGAGTGTGCAAAGCTGTCATCAAGGCAAAGGGTGGTTACTTTGAAGAATCTCAAATCTCAAATCTATTTTGAATTGTTTAACACTTTTTTGGATACTACATGATTCTATATGTGTTTTTTCATAGTTTTGTAGTGTTCACTATTCACGACATTTGGAAAGTTGACCAACAAATTTTCTGTTTCCATCAGGCCTATTTTTTATCCACCATGCACTTTACTCGCAGTAAAAGGGGTTGGATGGAAACTTGATGTGTGACCATTTACGGTATCTAGTTGTTGATTCTAAAGAGCAGAAATGTGTGTCTTACAACTCACAATCTTTCCAGTGCCTAATTGGTCTGTGGGTGGAGATTTTTAGGTTGAATGTGGCAAAATGTCCTGCAAGTCACATTCTACATATTCCTTCATATTCCTTTGGAAGTCGGGTAGGATGGCAGATATTAGCTCTGGGTGGTTGGCTGTGAGCAG
Source organism: Salvelinus fontinalis (assembly GCF_029448725.1). NCBI lineage: Eukaryota > Metazoa > Chordata > Actinopteri > Salmoniformes > Salmonidae > Salvelinus > Salvelinus fontinalis. The sequence continues at coordinate 42,170 of NW_026600918.1, forward strand.
GACCTGTAGGAGACATGGAGAGGGACAGAACCGGGGAGGGTGACCTCAGGTTAACTACAGGTTACTTAGAGGGTAGGTCATAGACTACGACTAAGAAGCGTTATGAGGACGTAGCACAACTCCACATGCACATACATTTGAAGAGGATCCCTGGGCTTTGATGGAAAGTAAAGGGGTTGCAGAAGGAGGTGGAGCTGGTCAAGCATGGTGCACAAAGACCACTATCTCACAATCAATCCCCAGCCACCATACACAATGACATATAGCATCTTTGTTTAAGTTTGTCCATTTTAAGAGGCCTCTTTTTGGCCATAGATGGCATATGTCCATAACTGCACCTTCTGATTTGGCCTGGTTTTTATTGGATTGTTCCTCAAGCGGCCATGACAGAAGCCAAACGTGAGTTGGCTTGGGGGTGTGGTTTGATGTGGGTGTTCTTGAGTGTGTCCTTGCCACCTTCAAGACCCAGGAGTAGAGATCAACACCAGGATAAAATGGAGTGTTAAAAAAATATGTTGTTGTTATAGTTTACTCATGTTCTCTGTACCAGACAACACAGTGCCTAACACCTCTTTGCTCTAAAATAAGACCTTGTCCAGGGTCAGGAGTTTTCCCTGGTCAGTTCATGTGGTCAGGAAAACCTCCTTACCCTGCTCATACTTTACAGATATGCCGCTGTGTCAAGTTCAGATCCCATCCCTTTAGCATCACTGTGCTTTTTCTATGTATGAAGGGAGTGAATACTGAATATACATTGCTTTTACACTCTTTGGTTTACTGCTGCTGGCGAGTGTATGTAGTGACCCGCAGTCTAAACTCAGGGTCACTCTCAAATTCCAAATGGTGTTTGAAGGCATTTGTCGGTCCACTTCATCCTCGCACAGGAGAAATACACTCATGGCTGTGCTTTTAAAGAAGATACATGCTTTTAGTATGGAAAATGTTATCCCAAGAGAGGAGCCAACCCCCAGCTGGCTGGATGTCCTTTGGTTGGAGGACCAATCTTGATACACACGGGACAATGTTGAGCGTCAAAAACCCAGCAGCGTTGCAGTTCTTGACAAACTCAAATCGGTGTGCCTGGCACATACTACCATACCCCATTCAAAGGCACTTCAATACTTTGTCTTCCCCATTCACCCTCTGAATGGCACACATACACAATCCATGTCTCAATAGTCTCAAGGCTTAAAAATCCTTCACTAACCTGTCTCCTCCTCTTCATCTACACTGTGAAATCAATAAGGGATCATAGCTTTCACCTGGATTCACCTGGTCCATCTATGTCATGGGAAGAGCACTCATGTTTTGTACACCCAGTGTATATTACACTGCTTTAATACTGCTAATTAATTTGGCAGACAGCAATGTTGTATTTCACACTAGAAACTCTGAATTCAATATACTGTATATGATTCATCAAGCCCTTCTCTGCCAAGGCAGAGTTAGAGGAAGATGTAAGTACGCATTTCACCTGTTCTACTCAGCGCATGGGATAAATACATTGATTCGATTTTCTGATAGAATATATTTGTTGCCATCTTGAGGCCTTTTCTACCTCTTTCAGGGCCGTGCCAATTAAATAAATATGTGAATGTCATGCAACTTCAGACCTTCTAACACCAATATAGCTTTTGTTGAGCAAGCAAATATCGCCATCAAGTTGACATACATCAATTCACTTTTACTCATTTACACTATTTCTACTATAATATAAAGCTCCATAATGAATATCTTAATACTGCACTATGGATACCATTATATACCCTTATAGAAGTCATAAAATGACTAAGCCTAGTTCATACCCTTCGTGTGCATGTCACGCCCTGGCCTTAGTATTCGTTGTTTTCTTAATTATTTTAGTTAGGTCAGGGTGTGACATGGGGAATGTATGTGGTTTTTGTAGTGTCTAGGGTGGTTGTAAGGTTTAGGGGGTTTATTAGAGTAGTTGGGTTTATGTTTAGTATAGAAGTCTAGCTGTGTCTATGGTGGAGTGTATGTTTCTAGGTAAGTCTATGGTTGCCTGAGTGGTTCTCAATCAGAGACAGATGTCTTTCATTTGTCTCTGATTGGGAGCCATATTTAAGGCAGCCATAGGCATCATGCATTTGTGGGTAATTGTCTATGTCAGTATGTTGAACGTTTGTTGCTTGTTTGTGCACTAACGTTTGTAGCTTCACGGTCGTTTGTTGTTTTGGTTAGTTTGTGTATAGTGTTTGTTTCGTTTGTCTTCTTTCTCAAATAAAGAAGATGTATTTTGCATACGTTGCGCCTTGGTCCACTGTCATTCAAGAAGACGACTGTGACAGTGCAACACAAGAACGCTTCACAAAATGCTGATCCTGCGTTCTTGTGTAGAGTGGTTTTTGTGAAGCTGCTTGTAGTTATTTCTTGTGTACGTATGTAGGGTATAAACTACGCTTTAGTCCCATGTCATCAAATGAATACCTAAATTAAAATGAACAATTATGAAAGATACAATATTAATCAAAATCTGCAATACAAATGGTTTATTAAAACATCCATTAAAAAGTATGTAAGTGATTGAAAAATAAAATACATAGTTCCTCAAATCCCAAAATGTTTAGCACCACTTTCCTAATCGTAAGAGTAGAAGCTGCTGTCGGCCTACCCTCCTTGTAATTCTTTAATTTAGGCTAAATATCTACATCAAATTTAGAGGCTGCAATGGACGTGGATCAATGATTACAATAGGGAGATGGCATCACATCTAAATTGGTTGGGCTTCTTAGCTTATCTTCCTGATCACAGGAGAAGCTGTAGATGTCTGAATGACATTTAGAAGCTCACATTCCTAGTTACAGGAGTGGGAGCTAATAAGGGATCAAAAGACCCAGATGGAATTTTGGTGTTGAGTAGCCTATAGTGGATCTTCCTTAAGGAGTATAAACTAATGGTAAGCTAGTCCACTGACAGCCTGGTTCAAATAGAGCAGCATTAGGGGACTCAAAATGAAAACAGAAATGAACAACAAAAATAAAAATGTTGTATTGAGGCCAGTTGTGGTGTTCTCCTCAGATGTAGCCTGGCAAAAGCAACTGACATGGGCTGCACGTCATCCAGGCTATCCATCAGAGGACCCAGAGGACTTGCAGGTGACCAAGCGTTTCCAGGCCTTCTGGACTCCCCAGAAGAAGCCCCGGATGCCTTTCCTCATCTTGGATAATTTAACTGGCAAGAAGATGAAAATATGTAAGAATTTCAGATGGACAATTGTCTGATAAAACAATAATTTATTACTTCTTTATACATAATTGTCCCATAAGAACATTTCCCCCCAGGAACACTCACTCATAGGTGGAGAATCCACAGCAATGTACATCTCTGGCTGGTCTGTAGTGTCTTTAAGGACAATGCTCATCTTGGACTGTGATCAGAATTCAAAGATGCACAATTAAACATCAATTTCACTTCCTTTACATATTCTTATAATTATACAACTATAGTTACTGGTGCCGATATCAAAAAGCACAACCAATGACCATTCAAGAGTAATCTGAGCTTGTCTTACCTTTCTGCCGGTGGCATAATGCACCCCCTCAGATTCCGCATCCTCCACATCATCACTGCATGAGTCTTCAAGGTCTGAGGTCTTGTGGTCATATGGGTTGGGCACTGAGGGTTTCAAGATGGCCAGTAGCTTGTGGGAAACAATGTCAGAGACAAAGGAAAGCATCTCCTGATCCTCAAATAAATCGTCAATTTTCAAGGAGCGTTTCAAACGCTTGACCTTCCCAAGGTCAGTGTAGATGGCATCTGCCAGCTTCGATGTCATCTTAGAATTAAAACTTTTTTGCTGGCTTCCCATTTCCTCAATCAGATATTTGGCCACCTCATCATCGAACAATCGGATCAGCTCAGTCACCAGATCACTGATCTGGATGCGCTGATGTTTGTTGGTCCTTTTTGGAAAACGGCATATCTTCTTGACAAGCTTCATCAGGACTTCTTCTAATATAAGCTCCCTAATGAAGCTGCTGGAACCGGATGTCACTTGATCCACAGTGGACCTCTCCGGCTGTTCAATCTCAGTCTTGATGCTGCTCTGCTCAGCTTTCTTATTCAAAGATTGACGGGTTGTCATTTCATTAAACAAGGCTGTCAATTCTTTCAAGTTGAGTGTAGATTCCAGATTTTTGGTGCCTTGAAGTTTGGATGGTGCATCCATAATTCCGTTCGTGACAAGACAGACAATGTCCTTGTGCAGCTTGGGTGCCTTGTGGCACAGTATCTTCTGTAGGGCTTCCTCTGTGCCATAGCGTTGCATCAACTTTCTATGCACCGACAGCACCAACTGAAAGATGTCTGTTGCCTTCAGGCAGACATTTGCTTCCCTCCACCTGTTAGTCACCCTCACCCACAGAGCACTGGACAGCTTGTTGGTCACATCCTCAACTAGGGTCCAGCTGGCCAGTTTATCCTGGGTCCGAGGAACAATCAGAGCGCGCAGCCGGACAATGATATCCATCACCGCCTCTACGTGAACAATAATATACACCGGTTGGGATGTCTTCACCTCAGCCGAGCCACATCGGCTCTTAACCGTGACCTTGTCCTGGTCTGTCCTTAGGCAGATGTCTGAGGAGAGCGGCCGGACAGAGACTTTGGGTACGATTGAACCCAGACGGTTGACTTCCCTGGTGACTGCACTCGCAATGGCTGTTGTCATCTCCCCGCTGCCGCGCCTCAAAGCTCGCCTCAGAGCATCAGGAGAGCCCACGTGCTCCTCCAGCTCTCTGCAGAGGGCACTTACAATCCTTGCACTTGAGGGGCGGGAGTACGGCGTCTTGAGATCCTTGGTCATTTCCAATGCTGAGGTAACGTCTGGGGAATCGGACAGGTCCCGAAGGACAGAAACCACCATGTCCATTGCCACATCAGAGAGAGTGGTGGTTGGGGATGACACAGGTGATGCAAAGTCCTCTGAGGGAAGTTCATACCCATGAAGCAGCTTGGTGATCAGGTCTACAACCACCTCTGGTGTGGAATGTAGACTGGGAGAGTCGTTGGCGGAGGTCTCAATCATACAGGATTCAATTTCACTCAAAGCCCTTCTGACCATGATGTTTGTCTCAGAGTCATCGGGTACATGGTTCTCTTTGAGAGGTTTGATACCTGCCTCACACAGCTCTTTCACATGGATGTTGTCGGAAGACATCACTGCTTCTTGAATAGTAGGTTGTTGATTGGCTATGGTTGTAGCCATGATTGTTCTTACCATCAGAGGACAAAGCTTCGCAATCAGTTCATACTGTGGCTTAAAGCTCTCAGAGCGGCTGTCGTTCATGGGTAACTCAGGGATGTCAAGGCCCTGAAATAGCATCTTCCGTATCAGTTTGCCCACTACACCCTCCAGCAGGCAATTAGTAGGGCTCGGGGTCTCATTCCCTCTGTCACTGGTGCTGGAAGGTAACTCTTGCTTCTTGTGAAGGCCATGAATGGCCTCACTTTGCGCAATACAACCCTCAACAGGCAACTCCTCCACTGCAATCGTGTGCACAACCACATTGACATCGTTGGTGTGGGGTCCAATCAAAAGCTTCTTATAGGTTGGGTCTGTGACATATTGTAAAACACCCCCGCCTGTCTTTAAGTTCTGAGCTTTATCTCCAAATGTCCTATCCAGGAGACACAATACTGACTCAGATAGTGGGTCAGTGAACTCCTGGAGCTCTAGGCTGCTCTCAACTTCAAAGGGGCTGAGGCTGCAGCTGATCTGGGAGCTGTAATAAGAAGCCTGCAGCTCTCTCTTGGACTCCAATGTGTCATGCAGCTTTGGATATAAGGCATCTGCAATGGAGTCTGTGAGCCGCTCATCCAAATTAACAGAGAAAATATTATTCAGGCTTTTGTTGGAAGCCTCCTCTTTGGTTTTCCTCAGGATGTCCCGCACAGCTTCCCTTGGGGCAGAACCAGAAGTGCAAGCATGTCCATTGGATGGTGTCTGGGTGCCAGTAAGGGATTCCTTGATCAAGAAACTCTGGAGTTCAGTGGCCACTTCCTTACACATCTCCCTTCTGATCTTCAGAACAGCAGGTGTCAGTGTAGCCTTCTCTGAGGTCAAAGGTGTCAGAACTCTGGTCAAAGTTGAGGGGCATCTGAGATGATCACCCAGACCCTCTAAGTCATCAGAGCAGGACACCTTGGCAACTTGAAATAAAACCGAACTAATAAGGTTCTGAGCCACAGCAGATGATTTTGCTGATGCTGCCTGGAGTGTCTCTAAACTAACCTGCTTGGAGGCAGCCATCTTTGTTGTTGCCCTGGTAATGATGTTACTCACAGGCTTGATGGAGTAGCTCATAAACTGGGATCTCAGGCTTTCAAAGACTCCCTTCACTCTTTCTGCCTTCAGGTCTTTGTCAGTGGCAAATACACACGACTGAACAGCATGGAGAGATACAGGGAGAGGAAAGCCCAAGGGTGAAGCCACATCTGTGATATGGATGGAGGACTCTGAGGGTGTCCCATCAAGGCGCCTCTGCAGCAACTTTATCATCTCCAGGACTCTGGCATTGTCCTGTGGTGAGATGGAGCACTCTCCTGAGAGGTTCTCACTGTCTAGTGTGTTCTGGATTCCAAGCAGTGTTGTGCTGAGTATCCTCCTGTCATGGGGAAGCACTCCCCTCAGTGCAGAAGAGGACCGACTCTGTGGTGCTGGTGTGCTGCATGGTGTTGATGCACCAGAGACGTCACTTCCACTGTCATCATCTTTTTTGGTCCTCATTATAATAAGGATTTCGTCAATGATCTCATCACTGTAGACTTCTAAGTCCTCTGTGATAACATGGGCCGTTGGGGTGGCAATACTCAGAGTACGACCCCCAAGAAGTTTGAAGGACGTCTCCGACCCACTGCCAAGAGGGCCAACAGACACACATTGCAGTGTTTCGCTGGATGATGAAGAACAACTGGAGGAGAGATCAAGCAGCTCCTCGTCCAAAGTCGGAGAGGAGGAAAAAATTCCCTCCATTTTCAGGACAGAGATAACATCCGCAAGTGTTGAATCTACAAGGTCCTCACCTAATGGGCTACTCCTTAAGTGGCTGACAAACACCCTTGTAGGAGAATGGGAGACTGTGGTGGGAGATGGAGAGCCCTTCTCACCATTCACACTTGACCGCGCCTCCACAATTGCTAAAGACTGGGAGATGACGGAACATACAAGTCCGCCAGCCCGCTCAATAATGGAGGGGAGGGAAACATCCAAAGGGGCTGGAGGTGTCACACTCCCTCCTTGGCCATTTCTATCTTGGCTGAGGCAGATCGACGAGACCTCAGTAGCATATTGATTCTCCCGCTTAGGGCTCCTGCTAGAGTCAGGTCCAGGAACAGTTGAAATAGAGCTCACAGCCAGGGAGCAAGGAATGTCACTCCTTCTGTCTAAAAGCTTGATAGAGCATGAGGAGGGGCGGCTGCTGGAGGGGAGGTTGGTGTTGGTCTCTTCGCTGGAGAGTAAGGAGGAGAAAGGGGCCAAGGTCAGTTTGACAGGGATGACATGCCCACGACCTACCACAGCAGATAAGGTTCCAGAGTAGTCAGTGGCAGTAGGTGGTTTAGCAGATTGTAATTTAGCAAGTAGTGGTTTAGCAGATTGTAGTTTAGCAGGTGGTGGTTTAGCAGATTGTGGTTTAGCAGGTGGTGGTTTAGCAGATTGTGGTTTAGCAGATCGTAGTTTAGCAGGTGGTGGTTTGCCAGATTGTGGTTTAGCAGATCGTAGTTTAGCAGGTGGTGGTTTAGTAGGTGGTGGTTTAGCAGATGGTGGTTTAGCAGATGGTGGTTTAGCAGATGGTGGTTTAGCAGGTGACGGTTTAGCAGGTGACGGTTTAGCAGGTGACGGTTTATCAGATGGTGGTTTAGCAGGTGATGGTTTAGCAGGTGGCGGTTTGGCAGATTGGGGCCTGGTAGAACGTGGCCAAGTAGCCAGGAGGTTCTTAGTAGAGATCTGACTGGAGGAAGAGTGTGCTCGTTCCTCACTGGACAGAGAACTGCTGCTACAACAAGTTTTGACTGGTTCTTCAATGGAGATTGGGGAGGACCTACTGTCAGGACTCTGAGTGAGACAGATCACATTGACTTTGGAGAGTAGGGAGGTACAGCTGACAGAGCCCTGGGTTGAATCTTCGTTGGTGTCTTTGCTGATGGAGAGCATACTCTCTGCATCACTTTCTGAAGCTCTCAGCCTTATAAGGTCAACCAAGGCAGGGATCAGGATGCTATTTACCTCCTCCAATACTGAGCTAGTTATGTGCCCAATCATGAGCAGCAAGTCCCTAACAGTAATCTGTATTAATGAAAACAGAAAGGTACATCAACGGAATTGATTAAGATTTACAGTATGTTGGAAATCAAAACACATGTTAATCCATATCCAAAATATTTTTAAAGTAAATATAACAAGTATACCTTTCATTTTTTGTTGTTGCAATTATTCTATATCAAATGTGTGGTCTCCATTGTTGCAACTTAATCATCTTCCTCATCTAGACTTTTTACATTTACCAAAGTGGCAAACGCATATTACATCATATCATCCAAATACAGTGGCAAGACAAAGTATATGAACCCTATTGGAATTATCTGAATTTCTGCATGAATTGGTCATAAAATTAGATTTAATCTTCATCTAAGTCACAACAACAGATTAACACATTCTGCTTAAACTAATAACACACAAATTATTGTATTTCTCTTGTCTCTACTGAATACATCATTTAAACATTCACAGTGTAAGTTGAAAAAAGTATGTGAACCCCGAGGCTAATGACTTCTCCAAAAGCTAATTGGAGTCAGCTAACCTGGAGTACAATCATTGAGACGAGATTGGAGATGTTGGTTAGAGCTGCCTGCCCTAAAAAAACTCACAAAATTTGAGTTTGCTATTCACAAGAAGCATTGTCTGATGTGAACCATGCCTCAAACAAAAGAGATCTCAGAAGACCCAAGATTAAGAATTGTTGACTTGCATAAAGCTGGAAAGGGTTACAAAAGTATCTCTAAAAGCCTTGATGTTCATCACTCCACGGTTACACAAACTGTAGATAAATGTAGAAAGTTCAGCGCTGTTCCTACTCTCCCTAGGAGTGGCCGTCCTGCAAAGATGACTGCAAGAGCACAGCGCAGAATGCTCAATGAGGTTAAGCAGAATCTTAGAGTGTTAGCTGAAGACTTAAAGAAATCTCTGGAACATCCTAACATCTCTGTTGACGAGTCTACGATACGTAAAACACTAAACAAGAATGGTGTTCATGGGAGGACACCATGGAAGAAGCCACCGACTGTCCAAATAAAAACATTGCTGCACGTTTGAAGTTTGCAAAAGAGCATCTGGATGTTCCACAGCGCTACTGGCAAAATATTCTGTGGAGAGATGAAACTAAAATGTTGTTGTTTGAAAGGAACACACAACACTGTGTGGAGAAAACAAAAGCACAGCACACCAATATCAAAACCTCATCCCAACTGTAAAGTATGGTGAAGGGAGCATCATATCATGGTTTGGAGCTGCTTTGCTGCCTCGGGGTCTGGACAGCTAGCTATCATCAATGGAAAAATGTATTGCCAAGTTAATCAAGACATTTTGTTGGAGAATTTAAGGTTGTTCGCCAATTGAAGCTCAACAGAAGTTGGGTGATGCAACAGGACAACGACCCAAAACACAGAAGTAAATAAACAACAGAATGGCTACAACAGAAGAAAATATGCCTTCTGTAGTGGCCCAGTCAGAGTACTGACCTCAACCCGATTGAGATGCTGTGGCAGGGCCTCAAGAGAGAGCTTCACACCAGACATCCCAAGAATATTGCTAAACTGAAACAGTTTTGTAAAGAGGAATGGTATAAAATTCCTCCTGACCGTTGCGCAGGTCTGATCTGCAACTACAGAAAACGTTGAGGTTATTGCTGCCAAAGTAGGGTCAACCATTTATTAAAACCAAGGGTTCACATAAACTCAGCAAAAAAAGAAACGTCCTCTCACTGTCAACTATATTTATTTTCAGCAAACTTAACTTCTTCTTAATAGGGGGGGGCGCTGTTTTCACTTTGGGGAAAAATCGTGCCCAAATTAAACGGCTTCGTACTCTGTTCTAGATCCTACAATATACATATTATTATTACTATTGGATAGAAAACACTCTGAAGTTTCTAAAACTGTTTGAATTATATCTGTGAGTAAAACAGAAATCATTTGGCAGCAAACTTCCAGACAGGAAGTGAACATTCTGAAAAAGGGGCTCTGTGTCAGGGCCTGCCTATTCAACTGGCTTATATTTATGGATCTGTATGCACTTCATACGCCTTCCACTAGATGTCAACAGGCAGTAGAAGGTTGAATGGGTGTCTAGCTTGATGTGAGGCCGAATGAGAGCTTTTGGAGTAACAGGTCCGCTCTTTTGTCAGTAGTCAGCTGTGCACAAGGGAACCTCACATTGTCTTCTGAAATGCGTTCGGTTTACACGACGAAATGCTCCGGCTCTGATTTTATTGGATACATATGAGAAAAACATCATAAAGTAGGATTTTTCAACCGAGTTTGACCAGTTTATTCAACGTTTATTGGGACTTTTGGAATTTTTCGTTCCAGGCGCAAACATTTCTTGGACACGTGAGCTCCACATGGCTAGCCAAAGTTGCTAATTCGACAGAAGAAATGGACATTCTAAAAACAAACAACGATTTATTCTGGAACTAGGACTCCTTGCACAACATTCTGATGGAAGAACATCAAAAGTAAGACAATATTTATGATGTTATTTCGTATTTTATGTTGGCTCCAACAAGGTGGAGAATTGTAGGGCGCTGTCTCACAATATTGCATGCTGTATGTTGTACTAAAGTTATTTTAAAAAATCTAACACAGCGGTTGCATTAAGGACCAGTGTATCTTTCATTTGCTGTACAACATGTATTTTTCATAAATGTTTTATGATGAGTATTTATGTATTTCACATTGCTCTCTGTAATTATTCTGGCTGTTTGGTGCTATTTGTGATGGTGGCTGCAATGTAAAACTACAATTTATACCTCAAATATGCACATTTTCGAACAAAACATAAATGTATTGTATAACATGATGTTATAAGACTGTCATCTGATGAAGTTGTTCAAGGTTAGTGATTAATTTTATCTCTATTTGTGGGTTTTGTGAAAGCTACCTATGCGGTGGAAACATGGTGAAAACATGGCGTTGTGTGTTTGGCTATTGTGGTGAGCTAATATGAATACATAGTGTTTTTGCTGTAAAACATTTTAAAAATCGGAAATGATGGCTGGATTCACAAGATGTTTATCTTTCATTTGCTGTATTGTACTTCTGATTTCATGAAATTATATATGTGTAAATAATTGTATGAGCATACAAGATTGAACAACTGAGACATAAACTGAATATGTGGCTAACAGAAATGGAATAATGTGTCCCTGAACAAAGGGGGGGTTCAAAATCAAAAGTAACAGTCAGTATCTGGTGTGGCCACCAGCTGCATTAAGTACTGCAGTGCATCTCCTCCTCATGGACTGCACCAGATTTGCCAGTTCTTGCTGTGAGATGTTACCCCACTCTTCCACCAAGGCACCTGCAAGTTCCAGGACATTTCTGGAGGGGATGGCCCTAGCCCTCACCCGCCGATCCAACAGGTCCCAGACGTGCTCAATGGGATTGAGATACGAGCTCTTCGCTGGCCATGGCAGAACACGGACATTCTTGTCTTGCAGGAAATCTCGCACAGGACGAGCAGTATGGCTTGTGGCATTGTCATGCTGGAGGGTCATGTCAGGATAAGCCTGCAGGAAGGGTACCACATGAGGGAGGAGGTTTTCTTCCCTGTAACGCACAGCGTTGACACTGCCTGGAATAACAACAAGCTCAGTCCGATAATGCAGTGACACACCGCCCAAGGCAATGACAGACCCTCCACCTCCAAATCGATCCCGCTCCAGAGTACAGGCATCGGTGTAACGCTCATTCCTTCGACGATAAACGCGAATCCGACCATCAACCCTGGTGAAACAAAACCATGACTCGTCAGTGAAGAGCACTTTTTGACAGTCCTGTCTGGTCCAGCGATGGTTGGTTTGTGCCCATTGGCGACGTTGTTGCCGGTTTCCTTACAACAGGCCTACAAGCCCTCAGTCCAGCCTCTCTCAGCCTATTGCGGACAGTCTGAGCACTGATGGAGGGGTTGTGCGTTCCTGGTGTAACTCGGGCAGTTGTTGTTGCCATCCTGTACCTGTCCCGCAGGTGTGATGTTTGGATGTACCAATCCTGTGGAGGTGTTGTTACACGAGGTCTGCCACTGCGAGGACGATCACCTGTCCGTCTTGTCTCCCTGTAGCGCTGTCTTAGGCATCTCACAGTACAGACATTGCAATGTATTGCCCTGGCCACATCTGCAGTCCTCATGCCTACTTACAGCATGCCTAAGGCACGTTCACACAAATGAGCAGGGACCCTGGACATTTTTCTTTTGGTGTTTTTCAGAGTCAGTAGAAAGGCCTCTTTACCCCCTCTATCCACATCGATAGGGGGTAACCCCCCTATCCACATCGACGGGTCAGTAGTGGAGAAGGTGGAAAGTTTTAAGTTCCTCGGTGTACACATCACGGACAAACTGAATTGGTCCACCCACACAGACAGCGTTGTGAAGAAGGCGCAGCAGCGCCTCTTCAACCTCAGGAGGCTGAAGAAATTCGGCTTGTCACCAAAAGCACTCACAAACTTCTACAGATGCACAATCGAGAGCATCCTGTCGGGCTGTATCACCGCCTGGTACGGCAACTGCTCCGCCCACAACCTTAAGGCTCTCCAGAGGGTAGTGAGGTCTGCACAACGCATCACCGGGGGAAAACTACCTGCCCTCCAGGACACCTACACCACCCGATGTCACAGGAAGGCCATAAAGATCATCAAGGACAACAACCACCCAAGCCACTGCCTGTTCACCCCGCTATCATCCAGAAGGCGAGGTCAGTACAGATGCATCAAAGCAGGGACCGAGAGACTGAAAAACAGCTTCTATCTCAAGGCCATCAGACTGTTAAACAGCCACCGCTAACATTTAGCGGCCGCTGCCAACATACTGACTCAACTCCAGCCACTTTAATAATGGGAATTGATGGAAATTATGTAAAAATTTACCACTAGCCACTTTAAACAATGCCACTTAATATAATATTTACATACCCTACATTACTCATCTCATATGTATATGTATATACTGTACTCTATATCATCTACTGCATCTTGCCATCTTTATGTAATACATGTATCACTAGCCACTTTAAACTATGCCACTTTATGTTTACATACCCTACATTACTCATCTCATATGTATATACTGTACTCTATACCATCTACTGCATCTTGCCTATGCCGTTCTGTACCATCACTCATTCATATATCTTTATGTACATATTCTTTATCCCTTTACACTTGTGTGTATAAGGTAGTAGTTGTGGAATTGTTAGGTTAGATTACTTGTTGGTTATTACTGCATTGTCGGAACTAGAAGCACAAGCATTTCGCTACACTCGCATTAACATCTGCTAACCATGTGTATGTGACAAATAAAATTTGATTTGATTTGATTTAGTTTCCTACGTTTTCATAACTGTGACCTTAATTGCCTATCGTCTGTAAGCTGTTAGTGTCTTAACGACCGTTCCACAAATGCATGTTCATTCATTGTTTATGGTTCATTGAAAAAGCATGGGAAACAGTGTTTATACCCTTTACAATGAAGATCTGTGAAGTTATTTGGATTTATACGAATTATCTTTGAAAGACAGGGTCCTAAAAAAGGGAGGTTTATTTTTTTGCTGAGTGTACTTTTTCCACCCTGCACTGTGAATGTTTACACGGTGTGTTCAATAAAGACATGAAAAAGTAAAATTATTTGTGTGTTATTAGTTTAAGCAGACTGTGTTTGTCTATTGTTGTGACTTAGATGAAGATCAGATAACATTTTATGACCAATTTACACAGAAGTCCAGGTAATTCCAAAGGGTTCACATACTTTTTCTTGCAACTGTACTTGGATATGGATTTCCCAGGAGATGGGAGACAGGGAAGCAGTAATATGTCTACAGCCCCCAAAGAGTGAAAGCTGGGAACATGTTCATGACCAAAATGACCTACCACTGACGGGCTAGCTGAATGTGGTGAGCAGGTCGTCACAGTCGACAAGGTTCCAGAGTGATCAGAGTCACTGCTAGGTCTTTCAGTTGGTGGTCTGGCATAACGTGGTCTGGCAGTATGTAGCCTAGCAACCTCGAGGTTCTTAGTCGAGATCTGACTGGAAAGAGTGTCCATCGAGGAGGTGGAGTGTCTGAAGGGAGAGTCCATTACCAGAGGTGTGTGTGTCTCCATGCCCAGGGGTCTCCAATCTCCCATCTGGCTACCAGGCTAAGAGAGACGGGTGAGAGAGAGAGGCAAATGGATGAAGATACCAACAGAAACACTGAGGTCCTACTGCTGCTTAAGCAACTATGAGTTGATATCAGCCCTAGGAGTGCCGCTGTTCCATCCTTACCTGTCCAATCACCGACCAGCGGATTCGGCGCGCCAGGCGCAGCTCCCTGCACACTTCTCTTTCCAGCTCCTCAAGCCTGAGGCGTCGTTTCACATCCCAAGCCAGTTCGGCCAAGTGAAGGTTCTTCCCCTCTTCCATTTCACTCTGAAACCTTCACATACAAGGGAACATCAAACATGATTTACCTTCATTTTTCTACAACTCAAACTGTCCACCATATCTATTTCTTAAGTTATTGCTAGATAGGAGGTCAACGTGATTCCACACCTTTGCTTATGTTTTTTTAACAAATTTGGGTAAAAGATTCTAATAACACTCACGTGTTCTTGAAGTAGTTTCTACCCTTGGCAATGAGCCATTCTCTAATATCCGTCAGTGAGATGTGGGAAGGAACCTCCCCTTGCTGCTGCAAGACTAGGAACTGCTTCAAAAGATTTTTCTGACAGAGAGAGAGAGAGATTCATTTGCACCCTTGCCTTCCACAAGTTTTTCCTGGTGTTGTCACGTGATCAGAAAACCCTTTCCCGATCCATGAGCGACAGCAAGTTACATACACAGTTGAAATAAAACGCATGGAAAGGTGTGTCTTACAATATAGCTTTTGTGTTTTTATAATTGTGCATCTAGAAAGTAGACCACTCTAACCTGCTGGGCACAGCACTGCTTCTCCCACAGCAACTGAACTGACTTGATGTAGCTACTGTAGCGATTGTACTCTTTACACGTACACAGCACCTGAAAGGGAGGAGCCACAAAAGAGCCATTTTTAGAGGAAGTTCATGTGTACAAACACCCAATCCCAAATCTACCTCTAACCTCTACCCCAATATTGATTGATTTTGCCTTTATTTAACCAGGTAAGACATTAAGAACACATTCTCTTTTACAACCTGCACTAACAATGACCTTATGCACTTGTAGATTTGGATTTGTGTAAACTAAGCAAAATGGCAAACATTTCACCTAGCCATCATATTGCTTACACCTGTCCAATTTTCTCAGTTCCATATAAGTGTCACTTTAAGATTTTGGAAAGAAAAAGGAGGTTTGCCATGCCTTCTCATTTGAGGTGATGAGGCCTTGCTTCACCAGCCGCTTCTTCCTTTCCGGATGGCGGAAAAAACTCTTCAGGTGTTTGTCGTGGAGGCAGTTATAACTAACATCCATGACTCTCATGTTGGGGTCCAACAGGTCAAACCCGGGGGTCTCCTGATGGAGCTGTGGATTGTGTTTTAACAAACCTCAATGTCAGGGCAATGGATACTACAGTGGGAATGGTTGTGGAATTAGGACTGGAAATGGGAAGGGTCATTAAAAAGATATAATTAGGTAACATTTCATTTGAAAGAAATTGAGGATCTCAGATCATTTGGAATGTCATACTATCACACTAACCTTCTCCCCCAGTTTTCCTCTGAAGAATACAGGGAATGTCCTCTCTGGGGCTTCCTGTAACCCCTACAAATACAGAGACAATCATGACAAAACTTTTTAGACGTGGGGTTTTGATAGTAGACCCCATCCCTGTCACTTGGTTTGCAATAATTCCCCCTTTTGCCAATTCACTTTGCATGAAAAATGTTGAATCAAGCTCATATCTAAAACAAATTTGTTTGATCCATTTACATTGTTAAACTATTCTTAAAGTAGTCAACTAACCGTAGGCCTACATGATGACTGATTCTGTAGGCTACATATTCATCTCATAGACTTTCATCATCCATCTTTAGAATTATACAAATGTGAAGCGATATTAATATGAAGAACGAACAAAGCATTATCCTAGGCCTACTCACATTTTCTTATTCTTTGCCCGCACTTTTTGACATAGTAGGCATATTGACTAATATTGTAAACAAGTGATGTAATAACTGAAACTTGATTAAACTGCGTCTCCAGAAAAGGTAGGCCCTATGCCCCCCAAACGTCCGCTATCTGATAGACCTATGTTGTTGTACTGATATAAACACTATGAAAGGATATTGTAGCCTTAACCTATTGATATAGTCTACAGGCTTATTTATGGTGTGCCCGCTCCATAAAGCGCAGCTCCAGTTGTGCCTGGGCTTGCTGCAACAGGTGCACTCTGTTGCCAAGCCTTCCACAGAATCATACCTCAACCCTAAAATGTGATCCACATGTATTCGATTTCGAAACTGTCAAGTTATTTGCAGTGATGGATTTAAAGCATTATCACGACTAACAGGCTGACTACACCAAATGAATTTAGAAATCTATATTATTCAATTATTGCACCCACACTGCTTGGGCGCGCCAACGAGCGTCTGCATAGCAAAGGGCTAAAATAGAAGTCAGTTCTATTTCTGATGCAGATCGCACTGCAAGTCCTGCCTCTCCCATCTCCTCATTGGTTTATAGAAGCAGGTACCCACGTGCCATCTCATTGGTTATACCCAAGTGGGTGACTGAAAAACGAACGAGGTCAGTGGCGGTAACGCACCTAATTTATGAAAGTTGCCAATCGCAATATAAAATCAAGAGAAGAAAAAGCCTGGAAGGAGGAGAGATGACTAGAAACGATTCGGTTGACCGTTTTATGTGTGAATTAATTGGTGGAGTAGAGGACCTTGGTTCACATAGGGTCATGTCCATAGGGACCGTCTGGCGAGTCAGTGGACACGTTTCCTGCCTCTATTGTATTGTGTTTTGGAGAAAATGGGGGCCGTATTAGCAGTAACTGCAAAAGGTTACTGTGAAACCAAGGTAAATGGCAGTAACTGAACTTAGTGCTTTTTAGCTTGGTTTCAACCTGCCCTTGGCTGCAGTTACTGCGTTTTACCTTGGTATCATATCATTTTATTCTGATAGTGATGCAATCGAACCTGTATGACACTGACTGACAGCTACACACACATACATTGCTAATCTAGGGATACAACACCATGGCACAGCATTCCCAGGGGGGAAATGATGGTTGAACTTGCTCTGAAACGCCGATATCCAGACACTGGTAAGAACTAGCTAGCTAAGTAGATCTGACATCAAAATTAATTAGCTAGCTAACGAGCATAGACTAACAATGCAACCTGCTCTCATCAGATATCTGCAATTGATACTAACGTCAATTAGCCATATAATGACTTATATTCTGAAATTTCATCTGATGTCTTCTTTGAATCAGTACACCATACACACGATTTCTAGCCAGTGACAGCCACCTAGCTAAAACTGACGCGCCCCTACCAAAAGGTCAAAACCTACCTAGCTAGCATTAGCATGAAGCAATAGATTTGTGCTACATGTTCCCATAAGAGATGATCAGAAGTTTATACTAGCTTCAATCTATTATACCTATAATTCATATAATCCTTGTAGTTGTATTCTGACATTCAATGGGTTATTTGAATCTGTAACGTTACACCACACACACGATCTCTAGCCAGCTGACGGTCAGTTGGACGTGCACCCCATACTGAATTGTCAAAAGCCACGCACACTCGTTTTCCGGATGAGCGCGCACACACAGCATTGCTAGCTCATTAATAATATATCTACTCACATGTTCAGGGTTTCTGGTTTTCTTTTATATTTCAGTATTGCGTGACTGTCCTGGTCAGGAAAGTTAAAATCCCAAATTGTATCCATCCCCTTTGTTGGTGGCATATGTTATTAGTACAACAAGCGTTGACATGCCAAACGTGTGCTCAATGTGTCTGCTTCAGTGCCATCTTTACATGAATGCGGAAAAAACTGTTTTGCATGACTTCCACCAATCCCTGTGGTCTAGATGATTAGTATCTATGCGGATCAAAATTGCCTTGTGAGGGTGTATTAGGACAGTACAACCACGTCAATACTAGGTTTTATTCCTGTCAATGTCCTTCCATGTAATTGTTTTGTTATTTGTAAATAAAAATGAATATGTAAGAGCCTTTTTGGGAGCAGGGGATTTACACATAACCTCAGACATGCACCCTTTTCCATACATTTTTCAGAGTAATCAATAGAAAAACGGTCGACAGTCAATCATTTCAAGGCTAGGCCTATAGCGATAGAAATTCACTTACTTTTCGGGCCTCGTCGCTGTCCATGCTACAGGTCTAGTCTACGTTGGTCTCCAAAATGAGCCGGTAAAACATCGTACTTCATCTGAGGTTGCCAAATCTTGAATGCTACTGAATATTAAACTGGCTTAGAAATAAGAATGAAGAGAAATTCAAAACTACAATTGAAATTATTGCGTCACAATACCAGGCAGCCGTTGGCAGTGTACCCATGAGTTTACCAGTCAATTTCCAGGGTTAGAGTTCCAAGCCCATTCTATTCATTCTTATTTCTGTGAGCCCAGGCCTACCCCCATTATGGTGTAATTTGCAGTCCACATCATTAAGCATAAATCATAGACCACAGACGCTGAGACGCACTATTTTGCTGAAAATATATAGATTTTACCCTTTGGTGTAAACTATACAGTACCAGTCAGAAGTTTGGATGCACCCACTCATTCAAGGGTTTTTCTTTATTTTTACTATGTTCTACATTGTAAAATAGTGAAGACATCAAAACTATGAAACACATATGGATTCATGTAGTAACCAAAAAAGTGTTAAACAAATCAAAATATATTTTATATTTGAGATTCTTCAAAGTAGCCACCCTTTGCCTTGATAACAGCTTTGCACACTCTTGGCATTCTATCAGCCAGCTTCACCTGGAATGCTTTTCCAAGAGTCTTGAAAGAGTTCCCACATATGGTGAGCAATTGTTGGCTGCTTTTCCTTCACTCTGCGGTCCAATTAATCTCAAACCATCTCAATTGGGTTGAGATCAGGTGATTGTGGAGGCCAGGTCATCTTGTGCATCACTCCATCACTCATCTTGGTCAAATAGCCCTTACACAGCCTGGAGGTGGGTTAGGTCATTGTCCTGTTGAAAAACAAATGACACTCCCACTAAACACAGACCAGATGGGCTGGCGTATCGCTGCAGAATGCGGTGGTAGCCATGCTGGTTAAGTGTGCCTTGAACTCTAAATAAAGCAAAGCACACCCACACCATCACACCTCCTCCTCCATGCTTCACGGTGGAAATCACACATGCAGAAATTATCCATTCACCTACTCTGCGTCTCACAAAGACACGGCCGCTGGATCCAAGAATCTCAAATCGCAGGCTGTCAAATCAAAAGGCACTCCTTCGATAAAGTTGTTTTTGACTAAAATGAAAACATGTCATTTTCACAAGGTTGTGGAGTAACATGTACAACTACCTATTATTGGCTCAAATTCGGGTTGTGCCTTTAGATTGACAAAATTAACAACCAATGCAAGAATTTTCCACTTCTCAAACCCCGCCCTGGTCTTCTTGGTTTGTTTCACAATCATTCAAGAAAAGTCTTGTGATGTTGCTCCTCTTGGTTCAGAAATTCTGATGTAACATTAAGCCTGTTAGAAGAACGACATTTACAGGAAAAATGTACAGGAATCCTAGACTCTCAGCCTGTATCTTTGGTGCTAAGCTATCAATGCTAGTTAGCTAAGTATCTAAACCTGCTGCATCTGAAATAACTATTGTTTAACGTTAAATACAGCCTCAGTGACTGTTCAAGCAAACAACACTGGAGGCCTATTGGAACTAATAAAAAGTATAAGGTTTACAAGTAATTAAATACAAAAAAATATAGGCTATTTGGAAAGGACACAATGGCTGCAACTTCGGTCGGTGATGGTGGGAGTTGTTTTGCCGAATGGACCCATAGGAGTTTGATCCTTGAAAAACAGAAAAATATTGAGTAACTACTCTCATTCTACAGGTTTTTAAGCATCTAGTTACAGACGTTAGACTAAGACATCCAGAGGAACACATAGCAGGGAGCTCCAATATGATCAGTAAACTAGACCGGTTATATAGATCGCTGAAAATTACTGTCAATCATTTCTTGTATTAGTCATCTCAGGGATGGTACATGAAAAATGTAGCAGAAGCAATTTCCGGTTTAGCTCCTCACTAAACAGTCTATAGACATGAAATCATAAAATTACACAACTGAGTAGGACAAAATAAAACCACCAAAACTCGCAATCGAAAAAAAACTATCAGGGAAATTAAAGATCCAAGTCATCTACCCAAAGGTAGTAACTGCAGGCAAGAGCGAAATGGATTCAATAGGGTTGGTTGTTTGAAGAGTTAATACGAAAGACTATTTTTTTTATTATTATTTTTTTTTTTTTATCCCCTTTCCCCCCAATTTTCGTGGTATCCAATCGCTAGTAATTACTATCTTGTCTCATCGCTACAACTCCCGTACGGGCTCGGGAGAGACGAAGGTCGAAAGCCATGCGTCCTCCGAGGCACAACCCAACCAAGCCGCACTGCTTCTTTAACACAGCGCGCCTCCAACCCGGAAGCCAGCCACACCAATGTGTCGGAGGAAACACCGTGCACCTGGCCCCCTTGGCTAGCGCGCACTGCGCCCAGCCCGCCACAGGAGTCGCTGGAGCGCGATCGCACTGGCCAAACCCTCCCTATCCCGGAAGACGCTAGCCCAATTGTGCATCGCCCCACGGACCTCCCGGTCGCGGCCGGCTGCGACAGAGCCTGGGGGCGAACCCAGAGACTCTGGTGGCGCAGTTAGCACTGCGATGAAAACAAAAGACTATTTTTAAATTAGTTTTCAAATAATTTGTTCTGCTTTTAAATTAGTTCTGCTCCTTTTGTTTACAAATCTACAAACGATTCTCTCAACATCCATCACTTCTCTCATTCTTCACATTTTCAACTTTATTTCTGATATTTACGATTTATTTCATTTTGAATTCAATACTTAAGGCGTGAAATTGAATCCATATTTTTTCCCCAAACAATATACAATATTGTTGCATTCCCTCCCCACCCCCATAACATCATAATAAACATCAAGGGCGTTTTACTAAGACATATGCAATGTACACAACTGATAACTGCTCCCAAAAAAACATGACACTGCCCTTGCCACCAAACTATACTTGATTTTCAACACAGGGAAAGACCTCAAATTAAAAATATATTTATGTGATCAAGACAAAGGAGATGATTGTGGACTACAGGAAAAATTACGCACGGCTGAAATGCGGTCACTCTCCATCTTTACCCCTGAAGTGGAAATGCGGTACCCTAGGAAGGAGACGGACTGTTGGAAGAACAGACATTTCTCAGCCTTGACGTACAGGTTTTGATATGTTTTACACTTTTTTGGTTACTACATGATTCCATTTGTGTTATTTCATAGTTTTGATGCCTTCACTATTATTCAACAATGTAGAAAATAGTAAAAATAAAGAAAAACCCTTGAATGAGTAGGTGTTCTAATAGCAATAAGGCACCTCTGAGGTTTGTGGTATATGTTCAATATACCACCCCTCCTAACCCATATATCTTTTATGACAGGATATTATCATTGACTATGATGAAAGTGCATGTATGAATGAGTCTGATTTACCGTTTTCAATGGCAGGTTCACGTTCTGAAGCCGGATAAGGTTCCCAAAGCCTGCTGCGCACCCACCAAGCTCAGTCCCATCTCTGTACTCTTCCACGATGACAACAACAACGTGATCCTAAAGAAGCATCGCAACATGGTGGTCAAGACTTATGGATGCCTGTGACACCAGTGGTAGCCCATCTATCTATTCTACAACATTTTAATCAACTTGATTGCTATTGTTCCAAAAGATACAAACAGGGTAATATAACTTGCAACCAGCAGTTGATAGCAATAATCTGTCAATAGGCTGATAAATAGTATGTTTCTATTATATTGATTTTGAGTCTGAGTGGTATATGAACAACACCCATTGGACTTATAACCATACTTCACTTTTGATTAACTAAACTATTCAAATCTACAGTAATTCAGATAATTACATCCCCCCTTCAGGTCATATATTCTGTGACCAATCAAAGCTGTAAAGTACTGTATCATAAGTGCAATCAATGCTAAAATTCGACCCTGTAACGGCTGTCTAATGCCTCCTCCTCGGATAAGGAGGAGGAGTAAGGGTCGGACCAAAATTCAGCGTTGAATGTAGACATAATGCATTTATTTGACAAGACGAACACTGACACGAACTACACTTGATAATTAACAAAATAACAAACCAACGACGTAGACTGACCTGAACATAAAAACGTACATATAGACACGAACAGGAAAGACTAGCCAAACGAATGAACAAACGAAACAGTCCCGTGTGGTGCAACGGACACAGACACAGGAACAATCACCCACAAACAAACAGTGAGAACAGCCTACCTTAATGTGGTTCTCAATCAGAGGAAACGTCAAACACCTGCCTCTAATTGAAAACCGTTATCAGGCAACACATTTAACCCAACATAGAAACACATAACATAGAATGCCCACCCCAACTCACGCCCTGACCAACTAAACACATACAAAAACAAGGAAAACAGGTCAGGAACGTGACAGAACCCCCCCTCAAGGTGCGAACTCCGGGCGCACCACCTAAAGTCTAGGGAAGGGTCTGGGTGGGCATCTGTCCACGGTGGCGGCTCCGGCTCCGGACGTGGTCCCCACCCCACCATAGTCAAACCCCGCTTCTGTATCTTCCTCCAAATGGCCACCCTCCAAATTAACCTCACTGGATTAAGGGGCAGAACCGGACTAAGGGGCAGCTCCGGACTGAGGGGCAGCTCCGGACTGAGGGGCAGCTCCGGACTGAGGGGCTGCTCATGGCTGGCTGACGGCTCTGGCTGCTCATGGCTGGCTGACGGCTGTGGCTGCTCATGGCTGGCTGACGGCTGTGGCTGCTCAGGGCTGGCTGACGGCTCTGGCTGCTCATGGCTGGCTGACGGCTCTGGCTGCTCATGGTTGGCGGACGGCTCTGGCTGCTCATGGCTGGCGGACGGCTCTGGCTGCTCATGGCTGGCGGACGGCTCTGGCTGCTCATGGCTGGCGGACGGCTCTGGCTGCTCATGGCTGGCGGAAGGCTCTGGCTGCTCCTGTCTGGCGGAAGGCTCTGGCTGCTCCTGTCTGGCGGAAGGCTCTGGCTGCTCCTGTCTGGCGGAAGGCTTTGGCTGCTCCTGTCTGGCGGAAGGCTCTGGCTGCTCCTGTCTGGCGGAAGGCTCTGGCGGCTCCTGTCTGGCGGAAGGCTCTAGCGGCTCCTGTCTGGCGGAAGGCTCTAGCGGCTCCTGTCTGGCGGAAGGCTCTAGCGGCTCCTGTCTGGGGGACGGCTCTAGCGGCTCCTGTCTCGCGGACGGCTATGAAGGTTCAGGACAGACGGGCGGCTTTGAAGGCTCAGTACAGACGGGCGGCTTTGAAGGCTCAGTACAGACAGGTGGCTTTGAAAGCTCAGTACAGATGGGCGGCTTTGAAGGCTCAGGACAGACGGGGCAGTTCAGGCGGCGCTTGGCAGACGGACAGCTCAGACGGCGTTGGGCAGACGGGCAGTTCAGGCGCCGCTGGGCAGACGGCAGACTCTGGCCGGCTGAGGCGCACTGTAGGCCTGGTGCGTGGTGCCGGAATTGGAGGTACCGGGCTAAGGACACGCACCTTCAGGCTCGTGCGGGGAGCAGCAACAGGACGCACAGGACTCTGGAGGCGCACAGGAGGCTTGGTGCGTGGTACCGGAACCGGAGGTACTGGGCTGGAGACACGCACCACAAGGCTAGTGCGTGGAGGAGGAACAGGGCTCTGGAGACGCACAGGAGGCTTGGTGCGTGGTGCCGGAACTGGTGATACCGGGCTGAAGACACGCACCATAGAGCTAGTGCGTGGAGGAGGTACAGGGCTCTGGAGACGCACAGGAAGCCTGGTGCGTGGTGTAAGCACTGGTGGTACTGGGCTGGGGCGGGGGGGTGGCGCCGGATATACCGGACCATGCAGGCGTACTGGCTCCCTTGAGCACTGAGCCTGCCCAACCTTACCTGGTTGTATGCTCCCCGTAGCCCGACCAGTGCGGGGAGGTGGAATAACCCGCACTGGGCTATGTAGGCGAACCGGGGACACCATGCGTAAGGCTGGTGCCATGTATGCCGGCCCGAGGAGAGGCACTCGAGGCCAGATGCGTTGGGCCGGCTTCATGACATCCGGCTCAATACTCAATCTAGCCCTGCCAGTGCGGGGAGGTGGAATAACCCGCACCGGGCTAAACACACGTACAGGAGACACCGTGCGCTCTACCGCATAACACGGTGTCTGCCCATACTCTCGCTCTCCACGGTAAGCTCGGGGAGTTGGCGCAGGTCTCCTACCTGACTTCGCCACACTCCCTTGTAGCCTCCCCCCCAATACATTTTTGAGCTTGACTAACATGCTTCCTACCGCGTCGTCGTGCTGCCTCCATTCGCCGGTATCACTCCTCACACTGCGCCAGAGAATCCCAGGCGGGCTCCGGCACTCTCCTTGGGTCGATCGCCCACCTGTCGATCTCCTCCCACGTAGTGTAGCCCAGATCCTTCTCCTGCTTCCGGACTAGCTCCTCAAAATGCCGCCTCTCTGCTTTCGCTGCCTCCAGCTCAGCTTTGGGGCGGCGATATTCTCCTGACTGTGCCCATGGACCTTTACCGTCCAATATTTCCTCCCATGTCCATGAATCCTGCAATCGCTGTTGCTGTCTCCCATGCCGCTTGGTCCTTGGTTGGTGGGTGATTCTGTAACTGCTTTCTAATGCCTCCTCCTCGGATGAGGAGGAGGAGTAAGGGTCGGCCCAAAATGCAGCGTTGAATGTAGACATAATGAATTTATTTGACAAGATGAACACTGACACGAACTACACTTGATAATTAACAAAGTAACAAACCAACGACGTAGACTGACCTGAACATAAGAACTTACATATAGACATGAACAGGAAAGACTAGCCAAACGAATGAACAAACGAAGCAGTCCCGTGTGGTGCAACGGACAAAGACACAGGAACAATCACCCACAAACAAACAGTGAGAACAGCCTACCTTAATATGGTTCTCAATCAGAGGAAATGTCAAACACCTACCTCTAATTGAGAACCATATCAGGCAACACATTTAACCCAACATAGAAACACATAACATACAATGCCCACCCCAACTAACGCCCTGACCAACTAAACACATACAAAAAGAAGGAAAACAGGTCAGGAACGTGACAGACCCTTTTGATGACTATAATATCTTGTTGAACCATGAATTTCTCATTGTCTCTTTTAGATGTACTAAACATAGTTTGCAAAACGTACACGTTTTTTTCTTCTTATTCTAGTACAAGTTAGTAACAATGGAAAATGGCAACAAAAAAATGTTTGGCCATTTTTGTATGTACAGAGGAACAAATACACAGTGATGTGTGTCCTTGTCAAAAGATATCTGGAGGACTGTATACTGCTATATTTGTAATAAATTAAACTTTACTGAACAAAAAAACACAACATGTAAACGGTAGGTCCAATTTTTCATGAGCTGAAATGAAAGATCCCGAAAATGTTCTATCCACAAAAAAAAAAAATTGTGAGCATTTCTCCATTGCCAAGATAATCCATCCACATTGAAAGGTGCACCATATCAAGAAGCTGATTAAACAGCATGATCATTACACAGGTGCACCTTTTGCTGGGGACAAAAGGCCACTAAAATGTGCAGTTTTGTCACAACACAATGCCACAGTTGTCTGAAGTTCTGAGGGAATGTGCAATTGGTATGCGAACTGCAGGAATGTCCACCAGAGCTGCTGCCAGAGAATTGAATGTTAATTTCTCTACCATATGTCGCCTCCAACGTCATTTTAGAGAATTTGGCAGTACATCCAACCGACAATTTTCCTGTCCTGCTAGCCATTCAAAATGTAACGATTACTTTTGGGTGTCAGGGAAAATGTATGGAGTATAAAGTACATTATTTTCCTTAGAAATGTAATAAAGTAAAAGTTGTCAAAACTATAAATAGTAAAGTACAGATACCCCCCAAAACTACTTAAGTAGTACTGAAAGTATTTTTACTTAAGTACTTTACACCACTGTAGGTGCTTCAATAGAGTCTGACGTTCAGGGGTGGTTGGACATATAAGATGGGGTGCTGGTGAGCCCCCATTTTAGGTCGTCACACAAATATTCCCCCACCCATGTTCAGTGTTATGTCCCTTGAAATATATGTACTTTTGGTAATACTTTGTGAGTAGGCAACAAATACAATCATCTTAAATTGACATGTTGAATTTTTTTGCCATAGTAAATGGTGTATTGCGCAAATTTCCCTAATGCGGACAGTTTGTGTTACTACCTTACACAAGCTTGCATTTTCACCCTATAAGACAATTTTTACCTCAGATTGGTGATGTTAGTCTAAAAGTGTATGGACATCACGATGACATAAGATTGATTGTTTTAAACAGATCAATATCTTAGGTTTTGTACCATTGATTTTTCTAAGCGCTGGGATGCGCAGAACTTAGAACGCAGAGTTAATGAAATGCCCAGGAAATGGCACAGAAAATTTGGGGGTGGTCTTTCCATAAAAGTCAATGGCCACACACCAATACATGGATTTGACAGTCAAACTATTACTTAAATAGCAGTTAACTGTTGTCACCGTTGTTATTCTATAGAGGGTCGTGATTCATTTAGGTTAACGAACAAAAAAAGTGGTCTGGTCCCTTTTCCATGATGGAAGCCTCCCGAAATCAACATCCACTATTCCAAAATATAGATATAAGCCTTCAAGTACTCATCTAACCAATTTCTTCAGGGCCAGCTAGGCCCCCTGTCGCCCCCCAAACGCCCTGAATCCCAACCCCCATAAGAAGAAGCCCAAATACGACCTGCCATTGCCCAGTATACATATAAGGTCAGGGGACAACACTGTTTTTTTGTCTTGTAGTTAAACTTGTTCTATGCACAGTTTAAAGGGATAGTTCATCCCAATTACAAAATTACTTAAGTCGCGTTTACATTTAATTTGAAATCCAATGCATCCAAAGTGTACATTAGTCTTTCCTGGTTCATGACATATTTTTTGGTCCCTTTCGGATCACAGCCATGTCAACAGTGGGCGTCAGGCTTGTAAGAGACATGAATTATATGTGAGATTCAGTGAACAAGGCTGGAAGGTGAGATTCTATCTCTCTTAACTACTCATTGTACTGAATAGATAATCATGAGCTAACATTGTACCACCTTATTTGCTGTAACACACAGTTAGTATTTTTTAGGGAAGCAAGGCATTTGTGTAGGATGTGCATTGTAGAGTATGTTCTTTGCATTCTTTATCATGTATTTCTCATAGAAAGAGTCTATTCATCTAATCTTGTCATTCGATTTCTATGGTGTTTCTCTCCATTAGGACTGGGTATTGGCTCCTACGGGTTACTCTGCCTTCTACTGTGATGGAGAATGCCTCTACCCTCTGTGTTCCTGCATGAACTCCACCACCCACACTATGATCCAACTAGTGGTCAGTATGCACTACTACACCCTCTCTCACATGAACGCTAACATTACTGGTTTCAGTGGGAAAGATGGTAGATGGTTCAGACATTAATGGCAAATATAAAAAACTAAGATACCCAAGTTACTGGAGTCTACAATGGCAGACTGTTAATGTAGAGTAGGAATAGTGAGAAGTAACATTCAAGGCTGAAGCAATTATCCCCTCTAGTGGTATACTTTATACTGTACCAGGTTACTACACACTGATAATACAAAACATTGAGGACACCTGCTCTTTCCATGACATAGACTGACCAAGTGAAAGCTATGATCCCTTATTGATGTCACTTGTTGAATCCACTTCAATCAGTGTAGATGAAGGGGAGTTAAAGAACAATTTTAAAACCTTGAGAGAATTGAGACATGGATTGTGTGTGTCATTCAGAGGGTGAATGGGCAAGAAAAAAGATTTAACTGCCTTTGAACAGGGTATGGTAGTAGGTGCCAGGCGCACCGGGTTAAGTGTGTCAAGAACTGCAACACTGCTGTTTTTTTCATGCTCAACAGTTTCCCATGTGTATCAAGAATGGTCCACCTCCCAAAGGATGTCCAGCCAACTTGACACATGGGCCAGCATCCTTGTGGAACGCTTAGGGCAGCTTGTAGAGTCCATGCTCCGACGAATTGAGGCTGTTCTGAGGGAAAAGGGTGTGCAACTCAATATTAGAAAGATGTTCCTAATGTTTTGTGCACTCAGTGTGTGTAGTCCTAAATGTTTTTAAATAGTACAGTATCACAACCCACAGTACAAAACCATATAAAGTGTGGGCCTGTAGTATCTGTAAATCAACTAAACATTTTTTTAAATTTCCATATGCAGAAAGTAAAGCATCATTGTTCATGTAATAATCTAATATTAGCATTATAACTCTAGGAAGAGGAAATGGTCATAAAATCAAATAAATGAAAAGACGGAAACCAAAATGTTTTTGAACTACAACTTGTTTTATTTAAAAATGTCAAATTCAGTGCAAAGTAATGTAGTGCATTGGTGTCTAGATCCCTGTTGGGTGGCAAAGTGTCACAAGAATCCTGTGGGGAGAGAAAACAAGAGAATACATTAAATTAGTGGGTGTTAACTAATCAGGGTACAACAAAGCACTTCAAGTCCTCAATTCCTTCAAAAGAGAGAAGGAGAAAGGAGTATGGTCCCTGCAGTAGGACTACATGCTGGCCATGAGGTTCTCCAAGTGGTACTCCAGGAGGCTGGAGAGCTCAGTGACCAGAGACTCTGGGTTAAAGTACCAGGCCAGCTGCTGGCCAAACATGTCATCTAGCAGAGCCATCAGCCCGCCCTGAAGAGAACACCACACAACACATAGAAAATGGCTCTGAGTTACTAGCTAATCAAGAGGAGAGAGAAAATTAGAAATACTCCCCCTAAAATGGCATTGGAACCTGGTTAACCATGAATAAGGAAGTAAAAAGGAAGTACACTTAAGAATATGGAAGTAAAAAGAAGTAATCTCTTTACTCTTACATTGAGCAGCAGCAGGTATCTGTCAGCCTCTGGCTCCATGTTGGCAGCAGTGGGCAGGAAGGAGTACAGGAGAGCGTACAGACGCTCCACGAACCCACCAGGGTGCTAAAGGAAACAAAGGAGGAGAAAAGAGGAGAGAATAGAAGAGAAGAGGAATTTAAGTGAAACTGCTAATAGAGATATCAAAACATGTACCAGTGAGATGCTACTTACCACCATCAGGGACTTCTGAGCTGTCATTAACCCAAACAGCACCAGCTCAAAGAGGACATCTATCATGTTCACATGATGGATCTAGGACAAGAAAACACATTTGGAGAAAATAGGAATGATTTCATATAGATCAGCTACTGTAATGTATAAAAGACATGCATGTGGAAGAACTCAGTGAGACTTGAAAGAGTTAATGAACTCACCTTTGCCTCAGCCAGCTCCCTCTCAATGTCATTCCGCTTGGAGGGGTCACTCAGGTAGTCCACAAAGTCCTTATAGGTACGGATGAACTTGGCCTCGTCCTATGACAAAGAAAAGAGCATCTTAATGAACAGAACACATATCCCCTCAGGGACGCTCTCTTTCCCTTGAAAGAGAATGAGTTAGTGAGTTACCATATGGTTGGCCCGAACCAGTGCGCCCAGGAGGACCTTTCCCGCCACAAACAGACGGTTCCTGCTCAGGGTGGAACCAAGCAGGGTCTAGGGAAGAGGGAAGAGTTAGGGTGAGACATCTTCCTCTAGGAGACAGAACAAGAAGTCACAGAGAGAAAAAGAAAAGTGGGGCCACTCACAGTGAAGGCCTGGCGCAGGGAGACGAGCCTCAGGGCGATGTCCTCCACTCTCTTGGTGATAAGGTAGAGGCTGTGAAAGGGAGGGAATGGAGCATGTCAACCATTAGAGTCAATGGGGGATAACAGCATTATGACCACTATCCTCCAGCATCTGACAAGCAGTGAACAGTGAACTGCTGAGTGGTGGGCGTAGAGAAGGAGGCAGCCTCCGACCACGCTGAAGAGGAGAGAAGCCCGTCCAGCCCCATGTGGAGAGTGGCGTACACCACTGAGACATCAGTCTGCTGCTCAAAACACACACAACACACCTGTTTACCACACACACGTTATTAGAAAACACACCAAATCTAATGCAAAAATGCCCAGTAATGTCTAGTCTATACACATAGGAAATCATTTATTTACCTGGTAGCAGCCAAGCGTCACGTCCACAGATGTCTCGTGGCGAAGGTGAGACGCATAGTGGGTCACCCTGCCAGCCACACGCTGACAGAGAGAGAATACATGTTAAGGCCAAATGGAATAAGTGAAGAAAAGCCTAATCTAATACTATTTCAATAGTATTTACATCTTACCTGGATCCAAGTGATGGACTGCACTTTGATGGCACAGTAGGGGATCCCCTCTGGACTAAGCCTGGCTGTCTCCTTGGAGATGGCCCACACCAGTTGAGTCTCCAGGCCTCTCACCCTACTCACGTGGTGCATCCTCACCACCACCTGCTGTTGAGATAAACAACAAGACAACATCAACAAAACCACTTCAGCAATTGCTGTGACACATTTCCACCAAGATCAAATGACTGACAATGTAGATTAGGATTAGGTAGTTACAAAGACACATACCTGGGATCCCCCACGCATGTAGGTGATGATGGGGCTGATGAACTGGAAAGTTCTCCACGCTTTTTTTATTTTTTTTATTAAATCTTTATTTTAACAGGGAAAACAGACTGAGACCTAGATCTCTTTTACGGCTGTGCCCTGTGTAAACATGTTGACATGTACAGTTTTAGACATACAGACAAGAACATTTCAAAACATACACAATTCAACAGAAACAATCACAGACAACATCATATTGATCCTCCATAAACATTTTAAAATGGGCAAGGGACACCAGAGTGTCTAACTTAAGTTGGATCTGCAGTTTGTTCCATAAATAAGGTGCAAAGGAACTGAAGGCAGTCCTACCCAACTCTGTGGAGACCGCAGGAGTCTCTAATGTAATCCACATCTGTGATCTGGTTTTAAAATTAGTACATCTTGTGGAAATTAATGATGATATATATGGAGGTAGTTTTAAAAGAAGTGCTTTATAAATAAACAAGAGAGCATGTTGCTCTCGCCTCACAGATAGAGAGACCCAACCCACATGTTGATATAGGATACAGTGATGAGTTCTGTAACTATCACCCGTGATAAACCTGAGTGCACAATGGTAAATAGCATCCAGTGGATTTAATGTGTTTGCCGATGCATGCATATAGATAATATCACCATAATGTAAAACGGACATAAAAGTAGCCTGCACAATTTTTTTCCTATTTACAGAGGATAGACAAGCCCTGTTTCTGTAAAGGAATCCTATCTTGAATTTGAGCTTTTTTCCCAATTCAGTAACATGTTTTTTAAAAGAAAGCCTATCATCTAACCATACCCCTAAGTATTTATATGCAGAGACCTTATTGATTTGAGTACCATCCAAGCTAGTGATTACAAACGTGTTTCTAACTGGGAGTTTAGACCTAGAAAAAAACATGACATTTGTTTTCTTAGCGTTTAAAACAAGTTTAAGCTGTAAAAGAGACCCCTGTAGTATCCTAAAATCAGACTCCAACTGCATTAAAGCTTGGTCCGCTGTTGGAGCAATAGAGTACATAACTGTGTCATCTGCATATAAATGGAATTTACAGTATCTGACATCATCACCAATGTTGTTTATATAAAGTGAGAACAATAGTGGGCCAATTATTGAACCCTGAGGGACCCCTTTAAGTAACTCTAAGGGGTCAGACTTGACCCCATCGACCATGACGGCTTGAGTTCTATCTTTAAGATAGTCATAAAACCATCGGCAGGCATCAGTGCCCAGTCCTATAGATGACAGCTTACTCAAAAGGATAGCATGGTCTACAGTGTCAAAAGCTTTTGACAAATCTACAAACAACGCAGCACAGTGCTTTCTATCGTCTAAGGCATTTGCTATATCATTTACAACAAGCATAGTGGCCGATGTGGTACTGTGTTTAGATCTAAAACCAGATTGATTGGTACTAAGAATACTGTTAGCAGAAAGAAAAGATTGTAACTGTTTGTTGACTATAGATTCTAGAATCTTTACCAGACAAGGGAGCCTAGAGATGGGTCGATAGTTATCCAAATCACTACCGTCACCTCCCTTATGTAATGGCAGAACAAAAGCTGCTTTCCACACCTTAGGGATATTTCCTGTGCTTAATGTTAGATTAAAAATGTGTGTTACTGGACCAGCAAAAATAGGTGCAGCACACTTAAGTAAGTACGGGTCTAAATTGTCAGCGCCTAAGGATTTCTTAGTATCAATGGCACACAGGGCAATTAGAACCTCTGCTTCAGTTATTTTCTGGAAACTAAAAACAGGGTTACCATTTTTCAGAGTAACGGTTGAAAAGCAAGACGAAAAATCAACTAACTGGCCAGTACCACAAAGTCCACTTTTCCTTTCAAATAAAAAACCAGCAGAGATGAAATGCTTATTAAAAGCATCACAAATATCATTTTTTTCAGTTAGAATACAGAAGTCTGAGGTAATTTGCTTAGGAAGAGAAACAGCAGAATTCCCCCGTTTCAGTGAATTAACGGTTTTCCAGAATTTTGCAGGATCTCCTGCAGAATCTGTCATAGCATTAAGGAAGTAATTTGATTTTGCCTTTTTGACAGCTGCAGTACATTAATTTCTCAATTGCCTAAAAAACATCCAATCAGCTGGAGTACCTGTTTTCCTCGCCAAGGCCCAGGCCCGATTCTTTTGCAGGAAAAGACCTGACAATTCAGGAGAGAACCAAGAACTGGTTCGGTTTCTTACTCTGTGATTCTTAAGCGGGGCATGTTTATCAGACATAGAGGTAACAATAGAAGAGAAAAAAGCAAGGGCTAAAACCGGGTCCAGAAAGCAGCAAGTGGATAAAAGCTCAGAGTGATATAAGTCAAGGATAAAAGCTTGCTGTGAGAAATGTTTATAATTTCTCTTAGAGATTATACAGGGATCAGAGTGTTTCAGCCTGGTATCTCTAATACAAGCAATAGGGCAGTGGTCACTGATATCATTTGCAAAAACCCCACTGGCTGTGTATTTATGGGGGGTATTTGTTAGAATAATGTCTAGTAGAGTGGATTGTACTGGGTTCTTAAAGTTGGGACGGGTTGGTTTAGTTATCAGCTGAGTTAGATTTAGCTCAGTACAAATGCCTTTTAATTTATCGGATACTGGTGAGAGCCAATCCAGGTTAAAATCTCCCAAAATCAGTTATTCAGAGTTTGCATAATTAGACAGTATATCAGATAAATTGCATAGAGTACAAGGAGGAGCTGAGGGGGGGCGATATACCCCTGCTAGAGTTAAATGAGCATTATTACCAAGTACCACATTTAAAACTAGACATTCATATTGCTTTGAGACAGAGGTTGATATGGACACAGAAACATTTAAGCAGCATTTAACATAAATCGCAATACCACCACCTCTACCAACTCTATCAGTTCTATAAATATTGTATCCAATCAACTGAACATCTGAATCTGGCACAGAATCACACAGCCACGATTCAGATACAATCAGAACGTCAACATTTGATTGTGAGACCAAAATTTCCATAAAGTCCAACTTTTGGATCAGGCTTCTAGCATTCAAATGAATTATTCCAATACCATTGCTACGGGAATTCATATCAGATGGAGTATCCAAGGTAGCACCTGAAGCTGCACTAGATGAGCAATAAACCATTTTCGAGCTATTGACAGAGCTCAATTTTATGGGGACAAGATTACTACTAACAATACCTCTCTGCATGTGAGTAGTATTCGCAATACGGTGATTGGACAATAAACTAGGAATTGCAGAAGGGTTGTTAACTGTAGTTGGTTCCATATTTGCAATTGAGGAACTAATTAATGAAACTGGGAGAGGAGCATTGAACATAGTCTGATAGGGGAGCGTACAATCCCAAAAGTCAACCCCCGAGAATACACAACGTCAGGTATCAAAGGCTCTACATGAGGCAAGAGTAAGAGACATGTTGATGGAGAGGATGCTGGAGCCATACCTGTTAAGATGTAAATTGTCCCGAAGAAATAGACCTGGTCGGTCTGTAAAAGCTACAAAGTTATCCACAAAAGGAATTCTCATCGTGCAGCAGTATCCCTTAAGCCAGGTGTGTAATTGGCTTTAACCACCGGACCGGCATTGTTCTGCACATTACAATACATTCATGTTGGAAACAGTAAACATTGTAACCGTGATGTGACTGTGTGTGTGTGGGGGGGGGTCTCTTACCCTGATCACAACAGGCCCACAGTACAGGGGGCTGAACCTAATCGGAATCAACTGCCAATTGCCAGTGGCCTCCTAAAGCAGAAAGCAGACAAGAGATTTGTTTAATATCAAAGAGACACAACTTGAATATCTGGGATATTTTTCAAACATAAAACCCAAACTTTCAGAAAATTGTACCTCAAGGATAGTCTGCACATCTGGCACATCCTCAAGGATGATAGCAGCATTCTGGACACCAAGGAGGACTGGCAGCTGTGGAACATCTGGCACATCATCCAATGGCACATCCAACTGGACCTCATCCAGGACAGTTGTTTCTAAAATTAGGAACATTGGGATATAAAAGAAACAATAGTTAAGACATAAAACGTAGCAAGATTGCTAATACTAGCTTGGTAGCAAAAGTAAATCGCTTAGCAACAGTTACTGAAGTTAATGTTAGCTAGCAAGTTAGCTAGCTACAACATCTCTAGCACAAGCATTTTTGCCAAGTCTGAATGATAGAAATACACATTTCGCAAATTATAATTACATTGTTAAATGTATTTTACATTTCGCAAATTATAATTACATTGTTAAATGTAGTAAAATAAGAGTTTTAAACTCCACATACCCTCTTCGAAGTCGCTGTCGCTGTCCACCTGTCGACAATCATGAACCCTGCAAAACAGAAAAAGACAAGAAAAACAAGCCACCAATGAATTTGAACAACCTGTCGACGCAGTAGGCCGCCGACGTCCACGCACTCTCTCCGCCAATTTTGAAAAGCACCCAGGCATTTTCCAGTCGATATTCTTTTTGGCTATTCTAAGCCAAACTGCTATTCAGTAGCCTATTTTTGTTTGCATGCATGAATAACTAAGCTACTAGGCTACTTTCAGCATTTAGTTTGTATTATTTTGGTAAAACATGTGTGTGTACAGCTGCATTCACATAGGCTGTTTGTAATAAGTGAATTACACTATCTATTTTGTAGCCTATATTCATTATATCATAATATCCCAGACCTGCTGTTTTCAACTCTCTAGAGACCGCAGGAGCGGTAGAGATACTCTTAATGATCGGCTATGAAAAGCCAACTGACATTTACTCCTGAGGTGCTGACTTGCTGCACCCTCGACAACTACTGTGATTATTATTATTTGACCATGCTGGTCATTTATGAACATTTGAACATCTTGGCCATGTTCTTTTATAATCTCCACCCGGCACAGCCAGAAGAGGACTGGCCACCCCTCATAGCCTGGTTCCTGTCTAGGTTTCTTCCTAGATTTTGGCCTTTCTAGGGGGTGCTACATGCTACAGGCCTAGGCCTACTTTGGTCTCCAAAATGAGGCTTTAAAACATCGTACTTCATCTGAGGTTGCCAAAGCTTGAATGCTACTGAATATTAAACTGGCTTAGAAATAAGAATGAAGACAAATTCCAAAATACAATTGAAATTATTGCGTCACAATACCAGGCAGCCGTTGGCAGTGTACCCATGAGTTTTCCAGTCAATTTCCAGGGTTAGAGTTCCAAGCCCATTCTATTCATTCTTATTTCTGTGAGCCCAGGCCTACTCCCATTATGATGTAATTTGCAGTCCACATCATTAAGCATAAATCATAGACCACAGATGCTGAGACGCACTATTTTGCTCAAAATATATAGATTTTACCCTTTGGTGTAAGCTATACAGTACCAGTCAGAAGTTTGGATGCACCCACTCATTCAAGGGTTTTTCTTTATTTTTACTATTTTCTACATTGTAGAATAGTGAAGACATCTGTCACAATACCAAACGTAGTGAATGAAGGAGTCAGGCGCAGAGAGCAGAGTAGTCAGAAAAGACGTGGATTTAATGTTCCAAAATCTCAGAGAGACGGTCATGCCACACAAAACAAGGGCACGTAAAGTCCCAGTCCAAAACAAACAGGACTAATCCGAATTGGAACAGACACCACAGGAATGAACAAACACCACCAACAGAAAAACAAGCCAGAAACAAAAATCGGCGGGCCAACTGGGTTTAAATAGCCCACAATAAACCTAAACACAAAACAGGTGCAACAAATCAGACAAAACTAAATGAAACAGAAAAGGGGATCGGTGGCAGCTAGTAGGCCGGAGACGACGACCGCAGAGCACCGCCCTGCAGTGGAGCAGGTTGAGAGCTTCAAGTTCCTTGGTGTCCACATCACCAACAAACTAACATGGTCCAAGCACACCAAGACAGTCATGAAGAGGGCATGACAATGCATTTTCCCCCTCAGGAGACTGAAATGATTTGGCATGGGTCCTCAGATCCTCAAAAGGTTCTACAGCTAAACCATGGAGAGCATCTGGACTGGTTGCAACACTGCCTGGTATGGCAACTGCTTGGCCTCCGACCGCAAGGCACTACAGATGTAGTGCGTACGACCCAGTACATCACTGGGGCCAAACTTCCTACCATCCAGGACCTCTATACCACGCGGTGTCAGAGGAAGGCCCTAAGAATTGTCTAAAACTCCAGCCCCCCTAGTCATAAACCGTTCTCTCTACTACCGCACGGCAAGCGGTACCGGAGCGCCAAGTCTAGGTCCAAGAGACTTCTAAACAACTTCTACCCCCAAGCCATAAGACTCCTGAACATCTAGTCAAATGGCTTCCCAGACTATTTTCAGTGCCCCCCCCCCACACACACACACACCCTCTTTACACCGCTGCTACTCTCTGTTGTCATCTATGCATAGTCACTTCAATAACTCTACCTACATGTACATACTACCTCAAATAACCGGTGCCCCCGCACATTGACTCTGATCGGTACCCCCCTGTATACAGTCTCGCTATTGTTATTTCACTGCTGCTCATTAATTACTTGTTACTTTGATCTCTTATTCTTATCTGTATTTTTTTAAACTGCATTGCTGGTTAGGGACTCGTAAGTAAGCATTTCACTGTAAGGTCTACCTACACCTGTTGTATTCGGCGCATGTGACTAATACAATTTGATTTGATTTGTACAGCTCTGATTCAAAGTCTTTAAGATGATCGGAACATTAGTGTGTCCTAACAGAGTGAGGAGACAAAGTAGCCATTGATGGTTGTTGTTTTGGGGCCTGACCAGGTTGCACAGCTAACTGGTCATTCTGGAGCAGTATCCTTCCTGTATGACTGGCAGGGTATTCAGGGCTGTGTGGTGATCAGTGTCCAACTACAACAGTTCGTTCCAGGCCCATTGACTAACTGGATGATGCTAGGATTCTCCAGTAGTGGAATGGTTAGTTGTCTGGTTGTGAAGGAGAGTCTGTGAGAGAGCTGTCACTAAAGCCTTGTTCACCCTGCAAGCATTCCAGGTGAAGCTGGTTGAGAGAATGCCAAGAGTGTGCAAAGCTGTCATCAAGGCAAAGGGTGGTTACTTTGAAGAATCTCAAATCTCAAATCTATTTTGATTTGTTTAACACTTTTTTGGTTACTACATGATTCCATATGTGTTTTTGCATAGTTGTGATGACTTCACTATTATTCTACAATGTAGAAAATAGTAAAAATAAAGAAAAATCATGGAATGAGTACGTATGTCAAAACATTTGACTGGTACTGTATAAAAAATATAAAATAATAATACTAATACATATATATATTTACAATTGTAGCAATAATACATGTCCATTGGGGGGGTGGGGGCAATTTTACCAACACAATAAGATTCAACCTTGTCTAGTGTATTTTGTTTTGTCGACATTTGGAAAGTTGACCAACAAATTTCCTGTTTCCATCAGGCCTATCGTGATATTTTTTTATCCGCCATGTACTGTACTCGCAGTAAAAGGGTGGATGGAAACTTGATAAGTGTGACCATTTACGGTATCTAGTTGTTGATTCTAAAGAGCAGAAATGTGTGTCTTACTACTCACAATCTTTCCAGTGCCTAATTGGTCTGTGGGTGGAGATTTTTAGGTTGAATGTGGCAAAATGTCCTGCATTCTACATATTCCTTCATATTCCTTTGGAAGTCGGGTAGGATGGCAGATATTAGCTCTGGGTGGTTGGCTGTGAGCAGGCCCTGCAGGAGACATGGAGAGGGACAGAACCGGGGAGGGTGACCTCAGGTTAACTACAGGTTACTTAGAGGGTAGGTCATAGACTACGACTAAGAAGCGTTATGAGGACGTAGCACAACTCCACATGCACATACATTTGAAGAGGATCCCTGGGCTTTGATGGAAAGTAAAGGGGTTGCAGAAGGAGGTGGAGCTGGTCAAGCATGGTGCACAAAGACCACTATCTCACAATCAATCCCCAGCCACCATACACAATGACATATAGCATCTTTGTTTAAGTTTGTCCATTTTAAGAGGCCTCTTTTTGGCCATAGATGGCATATGTCCATAACTGCACCTTCTGATTTGGCCTGGTTTTTATTGGATTGCTCCTCAAGCGGCCATGACAGAAGCCAAACGTGAGTTGGCTTGGGGGTGTGGTTTGATGTGGGTGTTCTTGAGTGTGTCCTTGCCACCTTCAAGACCCAGGAGTAGAGATCAACACCAGGACAAAATGGAGTGTTAAAAAAATATGTTGTTGTTATAGTTTACTCATGTTCTCTGTACCAGACAACACAGTGCCTAACACCTCTTTGCTCTAAAATAAGACCTTGTCCAGGGTCAGGAGTTTTCCCTGGTCAGTTCATGTGGTCAGGAAAACCTCCTTACCCTGCTCATACTTTACAGATATGCCGCTGTGTCAAGTTCAGATCCCATCCCTTTAGCATCACTGTGCTTTTTCTATGTATGAAGGGAGTGAATACTGAATATACATTGCTTTTACACTCTTTGGTTTACTGCTGCTGGCGAGTGTATGTAGTGACCCGCAGTCTAAACTCAGGGTCACTCTCAAATTCCAAATGGTGTTTGAAGGCATTTGTCGGTCCACTTCATCCTCGCACAGGAGAAATACACTCATGGCTGTGCTTTTAAAGAAGATACATGCTTTTAGTATGGAAAATGTTATCCCAAGAGGAGCCAACCCCCAGCTGGCTGGATGTCCTTTGGTTGGAGGACCAATCTTGATACACACGGGACAATGTTGAGCGTCAAAAACCCAGCAGCGTTGCAGATCTTGACAAACTCAAATCGGTGTGCCTGGCACATACTACCATACCCCATTCAAAGGCACTTCAATACTTTGTCTTCCCCATTCACCCTCTGAATGGCACACATACACAATCCATGTCTCAATAGTCTCAAGGCTTAAAAATCCTTCACTAACCTGTCTCCTCCTCTTCATCTACACTGTGAAATCAATAAGGGATCATAGCTTTCACCTGGATTCACCTGGTCCATCTATGTCATGGGAAGAGCACTCATGTTTTGTACACCAATTGTGTATATTACACTGCTTTAATACTGCTAATTAATTTGGCAGACAGCAATGTTGTATTTCACACTAGAAACTCTGAATTCAATATACTGTATATGATTCATCAAGCCCTTCTCTGCCAAGGCAGAGTTAGAGGAAGATGTAAGTACGCATTTCACCTGTTCTACTCAGCGCATGGGATAAATACATTGATTCGATTTTCTGATAGAATATATTTGTTGCCATCTTGAGGCCTTTTCTACCTCTTTCAGGGCCGTGCCAATTAAATAAATATGTGAATGTCATGCAACTTCAGACCTTCTAACACCAATATAGCTTTTGTTGAGCAAGCAAATATCGCCATCAAGTTGACATACATCAATTCACTTTTACTCATTTACACTATTTCTACTATAATATATAGCTCCATAATGAATATCTTAATACTGCACTATGGATACCATTATATACCCTTATAGAAGTCATAAAATGACTAAGCCTAGTTCATACCCTTCGTGTGCAACACAAGAACGCTTCACAAAATGCTGATCCTGCGTTCTTGTGTAGAGTGTTTTTTGTGTAGCTGCTTGTAGTTATTTCTTGTGTACGTATGTAGGGTATAAACTACGCTTTAGTCCCATGTCATCAAATGAATACCTAAATTAAAATGAACAATTATGAAAGATACAATATTAATCAAAATCTGCAATACAAATGGTTTATTAAAACATCCATTAAAAAGTATGTAAGTGATTGAAAAATAAAATACATAGTTCCTCAAAGCCCAAAAAGTTCAGCACCACTTTCCTAATCGGAAGAGTAGAAGCTGCTGTCGGCCTACCCTCCTTGTAATTCTTTAATTTAGGCTAAATATCTACATCAAATTTAGAGGCTGCAATGGACGTGGATCAATGATTACAATAGGGAGATGGCATCACATCTAAATTGGTTGGGCTTCTTAGCTTATCTTCCTGATCACAGGAGAAGCTGTAGATGTCTGAATGACATTTAGAAGCTCACATTCCTAGTTACAGGAGTGGGAGCTAATAAGGGATCAAAAGACCAAGATGGAATTTTGGTGTTGAGTAGCCTATAGTGGATCTTCCTTAAGGAGTATAAACTAATGGTAAGCTAGTCCACTGACAGCCTGGTTCAAATAGAGCAGCATTAGGGGACTCAAAATGAAAACAGAAATGAACAACAAAAATAAAAATGTTGTATTGAGGCCAGTTGTGGTGTTCTCCTCAGATGTAGCCTGGCAAAAGCAACTAACATGGGCTGCACGTCATCCAGGCTATCCATCAGACGACCCAGAGGACTTGCAGGTGACCAAGCGTTTCCAGGCCTTCTGGACTCCCCAGAAGAAGCCCCGGATGCCTTTCCTCATCTTGGATAATTTAACTGGCAAGAAGATGAAAATATGTAAGAATTTCAGATGGACAATTGTCTGATAAAACAATCATTTATTACTTCTTTATACATAATTGTCCCATAAGAACATTTCCCCCCAGGAACACTCACTCATAGGTGGAGAATCCACAGCAATGTACATCTCTGGCTGTTCTGTAGTGTCTTTAAGGACAATGCTCATCTTGGACTGTGATCAGAATTCAAAGATGCACAATTAAACATCAATTTCACTTCCTTTACATATTCCTATAATTATACAACTATACTTACTGGTGCCGATATCAAAAAGCACAACCAATGACCATTCAAGAGTAATCTGAGCTTGTCTTACCTTTCTGCCGGTGGCATAATGCACCCCCTCAGATTCCGCATCCTCCACATCATCACTGCATGAATCTTCAAGGTCTGAGGTCTCGTGGTCATATGGGTTGGGCACTGAGGGTTTCAAGATGGCCAGTAGCTTGTGGGAAACAATGTCAGAGACAATGGAAAGCATTTCCTGATCCTCAAATATATCGTCAATTTTCAAGGAGCGTTTCAAAGGCTTGACCTTTCCCAAGGTCAGTGTAGATGGCATCTGCCAGCTTCGATGTCATCTTAGAATTGAAACTTTTTTGCTGGCTTTCCATTTCCTCAATTAGATATTTGGCCACCTCATCATCGAACAATCGGATCAGCTCAGTCACCAGATCACTGATCTGGATGCGCTGACGCTTGTTGGTCCTTTTTGGCACACGGCATATTTTCTTGACAAGCTTCATCAGAACTTCTTCTAATATTAGCTCCCTAATGAAGCTGGTGGAACCGGATGTCACTTGATCCACAGTGGACCACTCCGGCTGTTCAATCTCAGTCTTGATGCTGCTCTGCTCAGCTTTCTTATTCAAAGATTGACGGATTGTCATTTCATTAAACAAGGCTGTCAATTCTTTCAAGTTGAGTGTAGATTCCAGATTTTTGGTGCCTTGAAGTTTGGATGGTGCATCCATAATTCCGTTTGTGACAAGACAGACAATGTCCTTGTGCAGCTTGGGTGCCTTGTGGCACAGTATCTCCTGTAGGGCTTCCTCTGTGCCATAGCGTTGCATCAACTTTCTATGCAGACAGCACCAACTGAAAGATGTCTGTTGCCTTCAGGCAGACATTTGCTTCCCTCCACCTGTTAGTCACCCTCACCCACAGAGCACTGGACAGCTTGTTGGTCACATCCTCAACTAGGGTCCAGCTGGCCAGTTTATCCTGGGTCCGAGGAACAATCAGAGACAGCAGCCGGACAATGATATCCATCACCGTCTCTACATGAACAATATTATACACCGGTTGGGATGCCTTCACCTCAGCCGAGCCACATCGGCTCTTAACCGTGACCTTGTCCTGGTCTGTCCTTAGGCAGATGTCTGAGGAGAGCGGCGAGACAGAGAATTTGGGTACGATTGAACCCAGACGGTTGACTTCCCTGGTGACTGCACTCGCAATGGCTGTTGTCATCTCTCCGCTGCCACGGCTCAAAGCATCAGGAGAGGCCATGTGCTCCTCCAGCTCTCTGCAGAGGGCACTTACAATCCTTGCACTTGAGGAGCGGGAGTACGGCGTCTTGAGATCCTTGGTCATTTCCAATGCTGAGGTAACGTCTGGGGAATCGGACATGTCCCGAAGGACAGAAACCACCAAGTCCATTGCCACATCAGAGAGAGTGGTGTTTGGGGATGACACAGGTGATGTAAAGTCCTCTGAGTGAAGTTCATACCCATGAAGCAGCTTGGTGATCAGGTCTACAACCACCTCTGGTGTGGAATGTAGACTGGGAGAGTCCTTGTCGGAGGTCTCAATCATATAGGATTCAATTTCACTCAAAGCCCCTCTGACCATAATGTTTGTCTCAGAGTCATCGGGTACATTGTTCTCTTTGAGAGGTTTGATACCTGCCTCACACAGCTCTTTTACATGGATGTTCTCGGAAGACATCACTGCTTCTTGAATAGTAGGTGGTTCATTGGCTATGGTTGTAGCCATGATTGTCCTGACCATCAGAGGACAAAGCTTTGCAAACAGTTCATACTGTAGCTTAAAGTTCTCAGAGCGGCTGTCGTTCATGGGTACCTCAGGGATGTCAAGGCCCTGAAATAGCATCTTCCGTACCAGTTTGTCCACTACACCCTCCAGTAGGCAATTAGTAGGGCTCGGGGTCTCATTCCCTCTGTCACTGGTGCTGGAAGGTAATTCTTGCTTCTTGTGAAGGCCATGAATGGCCTCACTTTGCGCAATACAACCCTCAACAGGCAACTCCTCCAATGCAATCGTGTGCACAACCACATTGACATCGTTGGTGTGGGGTTCAATCAAAAGCTTCTTATAGGTTGGGTCTGTGACATATTGTAAAACACCCCCGCCTGTCTTTAAGTTCTGAGCTTCATCTCTAAATGCCCTATCCAGGAGACACAATACTGACTCAGATAGTGGGTCAGTGAACTCCTGGAGCTCTAGGCTGCTCTCAACTTCGAAGGGGCTGAGGCTGCAGCTGATCTGGGAGCTGTAATAAGAAGCTTGCAGCTCTTTCTTGGACTCCAATGTGTCATGCAACTTTGGGTATAAGGCATCTGCAATGGAGTCTGTGAGCCGCTCATCCAAACTAACAGAGAAAATATTATTCAGGCTTTTGTTGGAAGCCTCCTCTTTGGTTTTCCTCAGGATGTCCCGCACAGCTTCCCTTGGGGCAGAACCAGAAGTGCAAACATGTCCATTGGATGGTGCCTGGGTGCCAGTAAGGGATTCCTTGATCAAGAAACTCTGGAGTTCAGTGGCCACTTCCTTAGACATCTCCCTTCTGATCTTCTGAACAGCAGGTGTCAGTGTAGCTTTCTCTGAGGTCAAAGGTGTCAGAACTCTGGTCAAAGTTGAGGGGCATCTGAGATGATCACCCAGACCCTCTAAGTCATCAGAGCAGGACACCATGGCAACTTGAAATAAAACCAAACTAATAAGG
Organism: Salvelinus fontinalis; assembly: GCF_029448725.1. Lineage (NCBI taxonomy): Eukaryota > Metazoa > Chordata > Actinopteri > Salmoniformes > Salmonidae > Salvelinus > Salvelinus fontinalis. Next base: position 86,656 of record NW_026600918.1, read on the forward strand.
TTGAGCCATAGCAGATGATGTTGCTGATGCTGCCTGGAGTGTCTCTAAACTAACCTGATTGGAGGCAGCCATCTTTGTTGTTGCCCTGGTAATGATGTTACTCACAGGCTTGATGGAGTAGCTCAAACCGGGATCTCAGGCTTTCAAAGACTCCCTTCACTCTTTCTGCCTTCAGGTCTTCGTCAGTGGCAAATACACACGACTGAACAGCATGGAGAGATACAGGGAGAGGAAAGCCCAAGGGTGAAGCCACATCTGTGATATGGATGGAGGACTCTGAGGGTGTCCCCTCAAGGCGCCTCTGCAACAACTTTATCATCTCCAGGACTCTGGCATTGTCCTGTGGTGAGATGGAGCTCTCTCCTGAGAGGTTCTCACTGTCTAGTGTGTTCTGGATTCCAAGCAGTGTTGTGCTGAGTATCCTCCTGTCATGGGGAAGCACTCCCCTCAGTGCAGAAGAGGACCGGCTCTGTGGTGCTGGTGTGTTGCATGGTGTTGATGCACCAGAGACGTCACTTCCACTGTCATCATCTTTTTTTGGTCCTCATTATAATAAGGATTTCGTTAATGATCTCATCACTGTAGACTTCTAAGTCCTCTGTGATAACATGGGCCGTTGGGGTGGCAATACTCAGAGTACGACCCCCAAGAAGTTTGAAGGACGTCTCCGACCCACTGCCAAGAGGGCCAACAGACACACATTGCAGTGTTTCGCTGGATGACGAAAAACAACTGGAGGAGAGATCAAGCAGCTCCTCGTCCAAAGTCGGAGAGGAGGAAAAAATTCCCTCCATTTTCAGGACAGAGATAACATCCGCAAGTGTTGAATCTACAAGGTCCTCACCTAGTGGGCTACTCCTTATGTGGCTGACAAACACCCTTGTAGGAGAATGGGAGACTGTGGTGGGAGATGGAGCGCCCTCCTCACCATTCACACTTCACCGCGGCTCAGCAATTGCTAAAGACTGGGAGATGACCGAACATACAAGTCTGCCAGCACACTCAATAATGGAGGGGAGGGAAACACCCAAAGGGGCTGGATGTGTCAGACTCCCTCCTTGACCATTTATATCTTGGCTGAGGCAGATCGACGAGACCTAAGTAGCAAATTGATTCTCCCGCATAGGGCTGCTGCTAGAGTCAGGTCCAGGAACAGTTGAAATAGAGCTCACAGCCAGGGAGCAAGGAATGTCACTCATTCTGTCTAAAAGCTTGATGGAGTCAGAGGAGGAGGAGAAGGAGTTGCTCCTGGCTGACCTCTGCTTGGGATGCATGTCAGTGGCTGAGAGTTTCAAAGTGGTAGACACCAGGGAGCTTCTGCTAGATGAGCCCTGGCTGGAGGGGAAGCTGGTGTTGGAGGAGGAGAAACTGGCCAAGGTCAGTTTGACAGGGATGACATGCCCACAACCTACCACAGCAGATAAGGTTCCAGAGTAGTCAGTGGCAGTAGGTGGTTAAGCAGATTGTGCTTTAGCAGGTGGTGGTTTAACAGGTGGTGGTTTAGCAGATTGTGGTTTAGCAGGTGGTGGTTTAGTGTTACACCCCTGAACAAGGGGGGAAAGAATCACAAGAGTGATAGGTTAATGTTTACCCATTGAGAACTTTTAGTGCAATCATTTTACATAAGTAACACATTTTACAGAATAACAGATCTACAGGAAATAGATAGTTTTATTCAAGTCACAACAGTATACACTGTACATTACTGAAACAAATACTATTTTCAAAATAACTGTCAAGTACAAAGCTTTAACTCAGTAAACCATAACTCAATTTATCAACAGGCAATAAAGTGTTTGAAAAACAATTACACAAATAATGCCGCAAAATATCTTATTAAAGCACATGTTCATTCACAATCGACATAAAATGGCAGCTACGTAGCAGTACCTAGCAGTACGAAGCTAGCTGCAAACGAGCACGGCTCATATTACTCTCTGCAAACTTAACTAACTTCCTCAATATGTTACTAAGACACACCTTAAACACTCTTGACATGTTAGCAAGTTATTACATTTAAATTACTCGTTTTAATCATCAATAACGTACCTGAACAAGGGGGGAAAGAATCACAAGATTGATAGGTTCATGTTCACTCATTGAGAACCTTTAGTGCAATGAGAAAAAGACCGCGAAATCTCCGTGAACTTGAGTGGAGACCAGAGCAATCAATCTCAGGCTCATAGATTAAGAGCATTTAGTAGATCACAGGTTAACACTTTTACCCACGACAACATAAAGTAATCAACATAACGTTTACACATTCCTCTCACAATTCGTACCCTTTGTATGCTTGACGGATTTGAACACAATTATATAAATGTTATCAATCTATCAACTAATACTGAATGCATGATCTTCTTAACCTTAGATGTTTTAAGATTCTCACATACTATGAATTTACTAATACTGTTTAATGTATAACAGGCTATTAGTATTTCCTTTAACCTGTCACATTATCAGATTGGGGCATGGCAGATTGGGGCCTGGTAGAACGTGGCCTAGCAGCCAGGAGGTTTTTATTAGAGATCTGACTGGAGGAAGAGTGTGCTCGTTCCTCACTGGACAGAGAACTGCTGCTACAATAAGTCTGGACAGCAGTGACTGGTTCATCAATGGAGATTGGGGAGGACCTACTGTCAGGACTCTGAGTGAGACAGATCACATTGACTTTGGAGAGTAGGGAGGTACAGCTGACAGAGCCCTGGGTTGAATCTTCGTTGGTGTCTTTGCTGATGGAGAGCATACTCTCTGCAGCTCTCAGCCTTATAAGGTCAACCAAGGCAGGGATCAGGATGCTATTTACCTCCTCCAATACTGAGCTTGTTATGTGCCCAATCATGAGCAGCAAGTCCCTAACAGTAATCTGTATATATGAACACAGAAAGGTACATCAACGGAATTGATATAGATTTACAGTATGTTGGAAATCAAAACACATGTTAATCCATATCAAATTTTAAAAAACGTAAATATAACAAGTATACCTTTCATATTTTGTAGCAATTACTCTATATCAAATGTGTGGTCTCCATTGTTGCAACTTAATCATCTCCCTCATCTAGACGTTTTACATTTACCAAAGTGGCAAACGCATATCACATCATATCATCCAAATACAGTGGCAAGACAAAGTATATGAACCCTATTGGAATTATCTGAATTCCTGCATAAATTGGTCATAAAAATTTATTTAATCTTCATCTCAGTCACAACAACAGATTAACACATTCTGCTTAAACTAATAGCACACAAATTATTGTATTTCTATTGTCTATACTGAATACATCATTTAAACATTCACAGTGTAAGTTGAAAAAGTATGTGAACCCCTAGGCTAATGACTTCTCCAAAAGCTAATTGGAGTCAATTAGAGTACAATCATTGAGACCAGATTAGAGATGTTGGAGATTGGAGATGTTGGTTAGAGCTGCCCTAAAAAAACACTCAGTTTGCTATTCACAAGAAGCATTGCCTGATGTGAACCATGTCTCAAACAAAAGAGATCTCAGAAGACCCAAGATTAAGAATTGTTGACTTGCATAAAGCTGGAAAGGGTTACAAAAGTATCTCTAAAAGCCTTGATGTTCATCACTCCACGGTTAGACAAATTGTATATAAATGGAGAAAGTTCAGCACTGTTGCTACTCTCCCTAGAAGTGGCCGTCCTGCAAAGATGACTGCAAGAGCACAGCGCAGAATGCTCAATGAGGTTAAGAAGAATCTTAGAGTGTTAGCTGAAGACTTAAAGAAATCTCTGGAACATCCTAACATCCCTGTTGACGAGTCTACGATACGTAAAACACTAAACAAGAATGGTGTTCATGGGAGGACACCACGGAAGCAGCCACCGACTGTCCAAATAAAAACATTGCTGCACGTTTGAAGTTCGCAAAAGAGCATCTGGATGTTCCACAGCGCTACTGGCAAAATATTCTGTGGAGAGATGAAACTAAAGTTGAGTTTTTTTAAAGGAACACACAACACTGTGTGGAGAAAAAAAAGCACAGCACACCAACATCAACATCAAAACCTCATCCCAACTGTAAGACAGGGTCTTGAAAAAGGGACATTTCTTTTTTTGTACTTTTTCCACCCTGCACTGTGAATGTTTACACGGGGAGTTCAATAAAGACATGAAAAAGTATAATTGTTTGTGTGTTATTAGTTTAACCTCTACTTCCTCACAAACCCGGTTCCGGGAGCACCCCCACCAGTAAAAAAGCTGACTAGCATAGGCTAGCATAGCGTCACAAGTAAATAGTAGCATCAAGAATCTAATAGTTCTTCCTTTTTGATGAACTCTCATCAGAATTTTGGGAAAGGTGTCCTTTGTCCAAAATAATCGTTGCTAGGTTGTAGAATGTCGTCTTCAACGTTGCAATTAGCAGTAAACATTAGCAATGTGGGCCAGAGATACCCAACTTCCTACAACGCCACGAAAATAAATACCCAAAAATCGCAATATACTGACATAAACTGATATAATTCGGTTCAAAATAACAAGATTATGATGTCTTTAAAGCCTATATCGAATAAAAACACAGCCGGAAATGTCTAAGATCTATAACCGATGCTTCCAGTAGAATGTGCCAAGGTCCTCAGTGCGTCAGAGCGAAGGGGAAAAGAACGATACACGTCTTTGACAAGGGATTTATAACCTTTGGGAACTACGTAGAGACTCCATTTCAAGTCTCCCTATTCGCTAACAACCAGGGGAAGGCGTATGCAGTGCATCTCAACCAATAGAAGACAGGCAGAGTTATACACAGGTCTGAGAGCAGGTTGGAAAATTTGGCATTCTCACATCCACATAGGGAAATTGCTCTAAGTCCAGTTCTGTTTCACTCACAGATATAATTCAAACGGATTTAGAAACTAGAGAGTGTTTTCTATCCAATAGTAATAATCATATGCATATTGTACGAGTAAGAATTTAGTACGAGGCAGTTTAATTTGGGAACGTCAAGATTACATAGTGCTAACAGCTCCCCCTATTGACAAGACGTTTTAAGCAGACTGTGTTTGTCTAATGTTGTGACTTAGATGAAGATCAGATAACATTTTATGACCAATTTACGCAGAAGTCCAGGTAATTCCAAAGGGTTCACATACTTTTTCTTGGCACTGTACTTGGATATGGATTTCCCAGGAGATGGGAGACAGGGAAGCAGTAATATGTCTACAGCCCCCAAAGAATGAAAGCTGGGAACATGTCCATGACCAAAATGACCTACCACTGACGGGCTAGCTGAATGTGGTGAGCAGGTCGTCGCAGTCGACAAGGTTCCAGAGTGATCAGAGTCACTGCTAGGTCTTTCAGTTGGTGGTCTGGCAGAACGTGATCTGGTAGTTTGTGGTCTGGCAGTATGTAGCCTAGCAACCTCGAGGTTCTCAGTCGAGATCTGACTGGAAAGAGTGTCCATCGAGGAGGTGGAGTGTCTGAAGGGAAAGTCCATTCCCAGAGGTGTGTGTGTCTCCATGCCCAGGGGTCTCCAATCTCCCGGCGGATGGTGGAAAAAACTCTTCAGGTGTTTGTCGTGGAGGCAGTTATAATCAACATCTATGACTCTCATGTTGGGGTCCAACAGGTCAAACCCGGGGGTCTCCTGATGGAGCTGTGGATTGTGTTTTAACAAACCTCAATGTCAGGGCAATGGATACTACAGTGGGAATGGTTGTGGAATTAGGACTGGAAATGGGAAGGAAGTAATTAAAAAGATATATTTAGGTAACATTTCATTTGAAAGAAATTGAGGATCTCAGATCATTTGGAATGTCATACTATCACACTAACCTTCTCCCCTAGTTTTCCTCTGAAGAATACAGGGAATGTCCTCTCTTGGGCTTCCTGTAACCCCTACAAAGACAGAGACAGTCATGACAAAACTTTTTAGACGTGGGGTTTTGATAGTAGACCCCATCCCTGTAACTTGGTTTGCAATAATTCCCCCTTTTGCCAATTCACTTTGCATGAAAAATGTTGAATCAAGCTCATATCTAAAACACATTTGTTTGATCCATTTACATTGTTAAACTATTCTTAAAGTAGTCAACTAGCCGTAGGCCTACATGATGACTGATTCTGTAGGCTACATATTCATCTCATAGACTTTCATCATCCATCTTTAGAATTATACAAATGTGAAGCGACATTAATATGAAGAACGAACAAAGCACTATCCTAGGCCTACTCACATGTTCTTCTTCTTTGCCCGCACTTTTTGACATAGTAGGCATATTGACTAATATTGTAAACAAGTGATGTAATAACTGAAACTTTATTATCCTGTGTCTCCAGAAAAGGTAGGCCCCATGCCCCCCAAACGTCCGCTATCTGATAGACCTATGTTGTTGTACTGATATAAACACTATGAAAGGATATTGTAGCCTTAACCTATTGATATAGTCTACAGGATTATTTATGGTGTGCCCACTCCATAAAGCACCTCCAGTAGTGCCTGGGCTTGCTGCAACAGGTGCACTCCACAGACTCATACCTCAACCCTAAAATGTGATCCACATGTATTCGTTTTTCGAAACTGTCAGTTATTTGCAGTGATGGATTTAAAGCATTATCACGACTAACAGGCTGACAACACCAAAATGAATTTAGAAATCTATATTATTCAATTATTGCACCCACACTGCTTGGGCGCGCCAACGAGCGTCTGCATAGCAAAGGGCTAAAATAGAAGTCAGTTCTATTTCTGATGCAGATCGCACTGCAAGTCCTGCCTCTCCCATCTCTTCATTGGTTTATAGAAGCAGGTACCCACGTGCCATCTCCTCATTGGTTATACCCACGTGGATGACTGAAAAATGAACGAGGTCAGTGGCTGTAATGCACCTAATTTATGAAAGTTGCCAATCGCAATATAAAATCAAGAGAAGAAAAAGCCTGGAAGGAAGAGAGATGACTAGAAACGATTCGGTTGACCGTTTATGTGTGGAATAATTGGTGGAGTAGAGGACCTTGTGCATTTCAGGTAAAATAACAACTCAATGTTTATATCCCAGGACAAATTAGCTAGCAACAGCAAGCTAGCTAAATAGGACAAATTAGCTAGCAAGTGCAAGCTAGCTAGCTAAATTGCCATAAATGTTTAATGCTTTTCGACCTGTCCCCAATTTAATGTAATTGGTTCAGAGTTTGGTTTGATATTTTAACCTGCGTGTCGTGATCTCGTTTGGTGTGGGGGGACAAAATAAATGTATGCACGATGGCGCACGCGCGCAGCTGGTTTGGGTTCTGTGTTACAGACAGTTTTTTGTGGTGCTTCGATGCACAAAGAGTCGGAAAACCGTGTGCACTTTGCCCATAAACTACCTGTGGTGCCAGTTAACAAAGCCAGAAAATTGCACCTGATACCTCTCTCAGTCGATGAGCGCTCAATTTGGATGTTATTTTGCCCCTAGCCTATTGATTGAAGAGGGTGCAACCTCCTGTAAATGTACATTGCATTCGGAAAGTATCCAGACCCCTTGACTTTTTCCACTTTTTGTTACGTTGCACTCTTATTCTTAAATGGATAAAAAAAAATCCTATTCAATCTACACACAATACCCCATAATGACAAACCAAAAAGAGGTTTTTAGAAGTTTTTGCAATTGAAAAAAATATATATAATAAGAAATACCTAATTTACATAAATATTCAGACCCTTTGCTTTGAGACTAGGGGTAGTTTTTTATTGCACCCAAATTACGACGTGCCGTGTAAAGGCACAGGGACAAAGACCAAACAAACACTCAACAAAAACACAGTGTTGAAACCCAAACAAAAGAGTGAGGAGTACCTCGAATAAATTACACACGCGCACAATGATTAACACACGGGACGAGACCCGTAATCATCTGCGCAATCCACAAGGGCACGAAAGCCGAAAACACACAGCACAGGTACTCACACATACCAACGGACATTGTAACAATTTTCAACAGTCCAATGGAAACCAAAGGGCACACTTATACAAGTCCTAATCAGTGGGAATAGGGGACTGGTGTGCCTAATGAAAGTTCCGGTGGGATCCCTGACATCCGCGAAGCGCAAGAAGCATGAATGCTCTGACTTCTGCGGCTAACGCAGAATTCGGATTGACCATGCAGAGTCCTTAATAGTAATAATAGTAATAATAATAATACTTGTTGTAATAATAGTAGTAATAATAATAATAGTAGTAATGATAGTAATAATAATAATAGTAGTACTACTAAAAATAGTAATAACAGTAATCATAACAGTAGTAATAATAGTAATAATAATAATACTTGTTGTAATAATAGTAGTAATAATAATAATAGTAGTACTACTAAAAATAGTAATAACAGTAATCATAACAGTAGTAATAATAGTAATAATAATAATACTTGTTGTAATAATAGTAGTAATAATAATAATAGTAGTAATAATAATAATAATAATAATAGTAGCACTACTAAAAATAGTAATAACAGTAATCATAACAGAAGTAATAATAGTAATAACAATAGTACTAATACTAATAACAATAGCAATCATAACCGTAGTAATAATAGTAATAAAAATAGTAATACTAGTACTATTAATAGTAATAGTAGTAATAATACCAATAGCAGTAATAATAACAACAGTAATAATAGTATTGCTCATAATAATAGTAATAAAATATTAACAATAGTAATAACTGTAATAATAATAGTAATAATAATAAGAACAATAGTAATAATAGTAATAATAATATCAACAGCAACAATAGTAATACTCATAATAATAGTAATAATAATCATAACAATAATAATGTTAATAATAATCATAATACTAGTAATAATAACAACAGTAAAAATAGTCACAATGGTCATAATAATAATACTAGTAATAATAATAGCAATAGTAATAATTATAATGATAGTAATAATGATAGTAATACTAGTAGTAATAGTATTAATAATAATAAAAATAATAACATTTCTATAGCGCTTTTCATTTAATCTCAAAGCGCTTCAACAGCAAAAAAGAAACAAGCAATATATCAGGACAGGTCAAGAAATAGAGGCCATGTCTTTGAAAGCTGCATCCTCCGAAGATGGAGGGTCCGTTCATGGCTTGTGCGGAGAGAGCTGGTCAGAGAATGGTAGATGATGGTGATGGAGTTTGTTGATGATCTTGTAGAGAGAAAGTCTGGGAACCAGCCTGAGTCTTATAGCCACTGGATTTCTCTTCCACTCTGGGTAGCACCCACTTGGGTGATGCCTCAGCGTTTCTGGGCACCAGAAAGCTCAACTCACAAAGTTCCAAATAGTAGCCAGTCGTCCTCACTACGAACACCCCACTGCACCTCTCTGATTCAGAGGGGTTGAGTTAAATGCAGGAGACACATTTCAGTTGAATGCATTCAGTTGTGCAACTGACTAGGTATCTTCTTTCTTTACCTTTCCATCCCAGCATATTCTGTAGTATTCATAGTATATTCATAGTATATTGTGTATATATTCCTACTACCCTTCCTCCTTTTTAAAATATGTTTATATTACTTGTTGGTATTTATGTCTGTGTATGTGTGTGTGTGTTGCACTGTTGAGGAGAGCCTGTGAGTAAGCATTTTGCTGCAACATTTACGTCCTGTATTCTGGGAATGTGTATTTTGATATATTTTGATTTGATGATAGCCAGGCACTAATTAGCTAAATAAATAGTTAGTCTTTTATAAGGTATTATGAGCCAATGGTAACCTATTAGGCATTTATTCAGTATTTTTTCTTCTTTATCTAATACATTTGTTTATTCATTCACAACTAAGATGTTGCTGGGATCAGTATAGGCAGTGTGGTCCCCTGGTCTTCTGGGACCAGAGCTGTGAGAAAGGATGCTTGGCCTAGCAGAGACGGCTCAGTGGCGGTAAGTGCACTGGCGGTAGGAAGAAATCAGAGAAAGAGACACACAAATGTAATGCCAATTCCTTAATATGTAATAGTGATTAGCACTTGGGAATGATGTGTTGCTAAAAAGCCAGGGCTGAATTTTTGTTGCAGTCAGCCAATGCTTGCCATAACAAAGGGGTTGAATACTTTTTGACTCAAGACATTTCAGCCTTTAATATTTTATTAATTTGTAAAAATGTCTAAAAAACTAAATTCCACTTTTACATTATGGGCTATTGTGTGTAGATCAGTGACACAAAAACTCAATTTAATAAATGTTATATTCAGGCTGTAACACAACAAAATGTGGAAAAAGTCAAGGGGTGTGAATACTTTCTGAAAGCACTGTACATATTGGTATGTTTAATCATAGAAATACAGTAGATACATTCTATTATGGTTTTCTTGGTAGCCTATTGGTTTCGCGGTTGTAAATGGAATAGTACATATTGGAAATGTATTTATGGTAGGCTGGCATTGCTTAATTGATTATGTGGGTCTAATTTGATCCACAGAAGTGTATTGTGCCATATCATAACGTGTTGCTGAACCCATGAGCAGCATGACTTTCCATGTTTGAAGCGGGCCTGTAAAGGCCTATTTTTTGGGCAAGACAGCTGTGCATGGCTGCATCTCACTGTAGCAGGCTGTAGACTATGTTTTGGTTATTTGCCTTTTGTTTGCTGCATTTGTTTACTGTTAATGTAACTAGCCTAAATATACTCTAGATTGTGTCATATCTTTATCAATCTGACATTTTGTTTACTAGTCATACTACTTGGTACCACTGTTTTGTTCTGTTCACGTTCATTCGTTGCATTCACAGTTGTGTCAGTAGGCTATTCTAAGCCAAACTGCTATTCAGTAGCCTATTTTTGTTTGCATGCATGAATAACTAGGCTACTAGGCTACTTTAAGCATTTAGTTTGTATTATTTTGGTAAAACATCTGTGTGTACAGCTGCATTCACATAGGCTGTTTGTAATAAGTGAATTACCCTATCTATCTTGTAGCCTATATTCATTACCAAACAGCCTTGCTTTAGTGTGTAGGGCACTGTCCATTGTGCTGATACGCAGCGGAAATACTACAGATTTTGCACCAATACTACCTGTCACTTCAAATGCACTCAATGATCGCTGTGTCTCAGAATTTGAACTTTATGTTTGTGATATAAGCAGAATTCCATATAATTCCAATGCAAGAACCCCCCAAAAATGTGCCCCCTCATCGATTTCGACTGCCCCCTTAATAAATCTTTCCTGACGCCGGGTGTGCGTGAGCGACCTCGGCCATACGGGTCTGATTAAATGGCAATTCCTAAGACACAATGATTTAAGCCAAATCGATCCATTTGAACTATAGACTCGATGCTGGCGACAGGGGATTTACACATAACCTCAGACATGCACCCTTTTCCATACATGTTTCAGTGTAATCAATACAACAACTGTCTACAGTCAATCATTTCAAGGTAGGCCTATAGCGATAGAAATGAACTTACTTTTCGGGCCTCGTCGCTGTCCATGCTACAGGTCTAGCCTACGTTGGTCTCCAAAATGAGCCGGTAAAACATCGTACTCCATCTGAGGTTGCCAAAGCTTGAATGCTACTGAATATTAAACTGGCTTAGAAATAAGAATGAAGACAAATTCCAAAATACAATTGAAATTATTGCGTCATAATACCAGGCAGCCGTTGGCAGTGTACCCATGAGTTTACCAGTCAATTTCCAGGGTTAGAGTTCCAAGCCCATTCTATTCATTCTTATTTCTGTGAGCCCAGGTCTACCCCCATTATGGTGTAATTTACAGTCCACATCATTAAGCATAAATCATAGACCACAGACGCTGAGACGCACTATTTTGCTGAAAATATATAGATTTTACCCTTTGGTGTAAACTATACAGTACCAGTCAGAAGTTTGGATGCACCCACTCATTCAAGGGTTTTTCTTTATTTTTACTATGTTCTACATTGTAAAATAGTGAAGACATCAAAACTATGAAACACATATGGATTCATGTAGTAACCAAAAAAGTGTTAAACAAATCAAAATATTTGAGATTCTTCAAAGTAGCCAGCCTTTGCCTTGATAACAGCTTTGCACACTCTTGGCATTCTTTCAGCCAGCTTCACCTGGAATGCTTTTCCAACAGTCTTGAAAGAGTCCCCACATATGGTGAGCAATTGTTGGCTGCTTTTCCTTCACTCGGTCCAATTAATCTCAAACCATCTCAATTGGGTTGAGATCAGGTGATTGTGGAGGCCAGGTCATCTGGTGCATCACTCCATCACTAATCTTGGTCAAATAACCCTTACACAGCCTGGAGGTGGGTTAGGTCATTGTCCTGTTGAAAAACAAATGACACTCCCACTAAACACAAACCAGATGGGCTGGCGTATCGCTGGTGTATCGCTGCAGAATGCGGTGGTAGCCATGCTGGTTAAGTGTGCCTTGAACTCTAAATAAAGCAAAGCAAAGCACACCCACACCATCACACCTCCTCCTCCATGCTTCACGGTGGAAATCACACATGCAGATATCATCCGTTCAAATCGCAGGCTGTCAAATCAAAAGGCTCCTTCGATAAAGTTTTTTTTTTTTTTTGACATGTCATTTTCACAAGGTTGTGGAGTAACATGTTCAACTACCTATTATTGGCTCGAATTCGGGTTGTGACTTTAGATTGACAAAATTAACAACCAATGCAAGAATTTTCCACTTCTCAAACCCCGCCTTGGTCTTCTTGGTTTGATTCAGAAGCATTCAAGAAAGTATTGTGATGTTGCTCCTTTTGGTTCAG